>NC_134828.1:113614881-113830565 GCF_004210375.1 Tachypleus tridentatus
ACAAGTTGTGCTGTTTTGTTTTTCTTGAGAGACAAATGAACTGTTGCACGTTTATACCTACAAGAAAGATTCCTTTACTGATGTATGTATGTTTTATTTTGTTTTTCTTGAGAGACAAGTAAACTGCTGGCAAGCATATAATTTCCATAAAGATACCTATACTGATGTATACGCGTTTTGTTTTTTGAGAGACAAGTGAACTGTTGCAAGTCTATACCTGCGATAAAGGTATCTATACTGACATATACATGGTTTGTATGCTTTGTATTGTTTTAGTTTAGAGACAAGTGGACTGCTGCAAGTCTACACCTAACATAGAGGTACCCAAACTGATACGTACATGTTTTGTTTGTGTTGAAAGACATGTGTATTACTGCAAGTCTATACCTAACATAGAGGTACCCAAACTGATATGTACATGTTTTGTTTGTGTTGAAAGACGACTGAACTGCTGCAAGTCTATACCTAACATAGAGGTACCCATACTGATACGTACATGTTTTGTTTGTGTTGAAACACAAGTAAACTGTTGCAATTGTATACCTACAATAAAATGTACGTATGCTGATATATACAAGTTGTGCTGTTTTGTTTTTCTTGAGAGATAAATAAACTGTTGCACGTTTATACCTGCAATAAGAGTACGTATAATGATATATGTATGTTTTATTTTGTTGAGAGATAAGATAATTGTTGCAAGTCTATACTTACCATAAAGGTGGCTACACGGATATATACATGTTTTTTTTTTTTTTTTTGTCAGGGAGGAGTGAATTCCTGCATGTCTATACTTACCATAAAGGTACCTATATTGATATATACATGTATTATTTATGTTTATTTTTTTTAGAAATAAGTGAACTGTTGCAAGTCTATACCTAGAATAAAGGTACCTATACTGATATATATATATATATGTTTTATTTTGTTTTTCTTAAGAAACTGATAGACTGTTGCATGTCTATACCTACCATAAAGGTACCTATATTGATATATACATGTATTATTTATGTTTTTTTTTAGAAATAAGTGAACTGCTGCACGTCTATATACCTACCATGGTACCTATACTGATATATACGCGTTTTGTTTTTCCTGAGAGACAAGTGAACTGTTGTAAGTCTGTACCTACCACAGACATATGCATACTGGTTTATAGATTGGTCTTTGGATACATGAGGAAATGATGTGTGCAGGTAATTCAATAGTGTTGAATCCGAATGTGCGATATTTATATTGCAATGTGTCATGGTAATTATTGTTACATAATTTTTCTAATTCGTTAGACCAGCCAGCTGCCATTTGTTGACTTTAGGTTCGACTTCTACAAGCGTCGTTTGCTTTAATTTTTTTATTTTCTTGGGTAGGACTCCAGGAATTTCGACAGGCGATCAGCAGGTTTCATGAGAAATTTGATGGTTTCACAGTTGATCCAGATAACATAGTTGTTTCACCAGGCAGCAAAGAAGTTATCTACCACATTCTAACAGCGTTCTCCGGAGGTAGGTTTTGCTCTATACTCAGTTCTCTAAGTGAATAATCCAGTAATATTGTCTTGCGTAATGAGCGTACACGTTCCAATTGGACACGAAAATGATACTTGCATTTTGTGATGAGATTCGGAACGAACCAGAAAAACATTTTAAAAATTATTTTATTCGTACACGTTCCAATTGGACACGAAAATGATACTTGCATTTTGTGATGAGATTCGGAACGAACCAGAAAAACATTTTAAAAAGTATTTTATTCGTACACGTTCCAATTGGACACGAAAATGATACTTGCATTTTGTGATGAGATTCGGAACGAACCAGAAAAACATTTTAAAAAGTATTTTTTTTAAACTAGTGCTTTTTGTAGACAGTTAACGAACTCTTACAAAGTTATTTTCGTCTATTATTGAGTGTTTAACGGGTGTGAGTTATTGTAGGTGGTTGACTGTTGTGAAGTTTCCTTTTAGATTTATGTACAACATCTGGGCTTCCATTAGAAAAATAACTCTCTTAACTACTGTGGCTAAACAAAGTAATTTTCTTTTAGCCAGAGTGAAAGTTGTTTATCCACAATTTTAGGTCGCCAAAAACTGTGTGGTGTGTGACTTTTAATATGCATCAATTCCATCTAGTAAAAAATAGTTGTAATTATGTGAAAATCTACAAGACATTAAGTTTTGTACTATTTTTTATTCCCTAGCAATCTTTCCCACAAAAAACAAGACAAACAAAAAAACAAAATAAACATGATAAAGAGGAAAATAAAGATACATTTATCAAAATAACACAGAAACAAAACAATGACTTAAAACTAGAATACGGTAGCATGACTAGTAAGTAGATAAATCCAATGGCAACTCTTCAGCCAAATCATCCTCAACAGAAGATGTGGTAGAAGTTGACACCTGAAGTTCCGAAGCACATTTCTTCAACAGGGAATGGTACCCACATCTGTCTTTGTGAGTGACCCAGTATCTGAATGCAGAGTCGAAGTTAAAATGATCTAAAGGTTTGGACTCCATGGATAAGTTCAGTAACATTTCTGTCTTGGCCACAGACAAACTGCTTCTGACATCTGTTTTGATGCTGTTGTACCTGTTAATTCCCCGTTCACAGTCAACAGATGTAACTGGAATTATTAATCCAATTGCTGCAAGCTGAGACAGATTTGAAAAAGTTTGACGGGTCTGGTTGATGTATTCCTTGTAGAAGCTCTTCATACTTCTGTTTTTGTGAGCATTCTGTTCCATTATGTTCCTTAGTAGCAACCATTCAGTCAGTGCCTCATCCTCATTGACGAAAGGAGAGAAGTGCTGGATGAGTTTCTTCAGATCATCCTCATCAGATACTGCTCTGCTGTAACATGGGCTAAATATTGACAAAAATGACATGATGTTAATGTGTGGAAATGCTACTTGTAGTCTTGTGACCACCTCTTTAACAAATGACTCAGCAGTTGATCTGTACTTTTTACATTGTTTATCAATATCTTTGATGTCATGGCCTCTGTAAGAAGTGTAACCACTGGCATCAGGAGCTTGTGGGAGTTTCTTCAGTGCAGTCTGTGTGTAAGGACCAGAGATGTGTACCAGCAACTGAATTTACAGAATTGACCCATCAATAATTGCTTTAGCCTGATCATAAGATAAATCAGCTCTCTGTAGAGATCTTGGCAAAAGTCCAAGAATGCCAACAGCGTCATCCAAAAAATGTGTCATCATGACAAAGCTGTAACATGACATTTGCTGAACTAGACCATGTAGCAAGGCTCGGCCTGGAGTACCACGTTCCATTGCTATGACCTGCAGGCAGCTTATCACAGATACAATACAGTTGACTAGTGCTTGGATGGAATCATTAAAAGAGAGCCATCGTGTGAAGAACACTTGTTTGATTTTGTCACTTTTCTCTCCATGCAATGCTTTGCTCTCTTCCAGAACCCGACACAACTTAGGAGAATATTTCAGGCTTATTGTAAACTGGTTCAAAACTGAAATGTAACAAGGTATGGCACCTGGATTGCTGCCTTTTCAGCTGCCAACTGTAATCTGTGTGCCAAACAATGACTTGTTATTATTCAGGGGCATTCCTCCTTAAATTTTGTAGCAACATCTGTTTTTATTCCCACCATGACATTTGCACCATCAGTTGCAAGTCCAACCAAGTCAACATCAAACAATCCTCGATCTGCCATGACTGAGTGCATTGTGTTGTAGATAGAATCAGCTCCAGTGTTGGTCAGCTCACGCACAGCAAGGAATCGACTTGTAACCTCACCTAATGATGAACGATACCTGATATAAATTATCAGTATAGAGATGTTTCCTACATCAGTTGCTTCATCTGCTTCAAGAGCAAAAAATGGAAAAGGCAATGTCTGAAAGACTGCCTGTATTTCATCCTGAACTACATGATTTAGGGTACTGTACATATCATCCAGAGACTGCTGTTACATGATTTAGGGCACTGTACATATGATCCAGAGACTGGCTGTGGGTGTATATGAACCTATCTGTTCCACATTGTGACTGAGTCTGTAGTTTCTTTAGAGAGGTCACTTCCTGTTAAAAAATATATAAGAACTTGTGTTTTGAAATAAGACCACCAATTAAAGTAATAAACAAAGATATTTGGAAGAGTTGGCTAGCTACTTAATTTTTGATAGATATTTTCAAAATGTTTCACTTTTAGAAAATTGTCAAATTACCTTTTGTTTTAAGAAAATACTGTAGAAAACAGAAAGTATATTATTAATACTAGAATGAAGAATATTCTTACATTGAATACTTGTAGTGAAAGGAGGGAATGAAACTTCACAGTTGGGATGGCTTCCTTTGTTTGTACAAGTAATGTGGCCATCTGTGCCTGAATGCCACCTTTACCCCTTACATACACATTCACAGCAGCAGTTGACATGTCCTTCTTCAAAACTTGTGATGCTACTGCACTGTGATGATCTTCTGACCATACATGCTCCACCAAGTCGTCTATGTTTAGGCTTAGTACAGTTTACCCAGTGGCAGCATAAATATTTGTCTTCTTGTTGTCCCTGCATAATTTGCAATTAAATGTATTTTGTTGGGAAACATATTCCAGCCAAGGAAACTGCGAAAACCAAGTTTCTTTAACAACTCTGTGAAAATCGTGGGTATGTTTTTTGTTCACACCAACAGTCTGATCACTGCTGGAAGCTTCAGTTTATTCAGAGCTGTCTTTTCTTTTGGAAGTGGATTTCCCACCATCAGTTAATGTCGTTGCTTCGATCTTCTTTTGAAAAAAAAACTTGATATATCTAACTGTTTAGACGTCTTTTTATCTGATCTAGGAGTTGTCGTGATCTCAATTCAAACACATGTCAAACGAAACTTGGAATTTCCACTTTGATACAGACCATATGTTGGTTTGACGAAAATCAGGTTTTCTCAGATTACTGTTTGTGTACCACGAGCAGAATCAAAGATGTCGTATAAGAAATGAAAATAAAAGAAATAATTAGACAGCTGAGTAATATATTTTAAAACATTTAACTTGTTAGTTGTCATATCCCTGAAATCATAAAAATACATATATAAAAAAAATATAGATTACAGTCAGTGGTAGTTTTTAAAGACGTTTCTTGTTTCTTCAACTTGCTGGGGGGAGCCTCTGGTCATTTATCATCATTAATGGCGTGGATGGTGATAAAAACCACGAAAGCTGTTAAGACCGAAACTTGAGCAGAATAAATAAAGGAAAATCATCCAAGACCGAAAAATTATTATCTTTCGCCACTGTGGCGAAACCAACACAAGATTTATTTTGCCACAGGTTGTTTCTTTTCGCCAGTGGCGATGTGGCTAATGGCTAGTGAAAGCCTAGAACATGGATTGTTGATACATAAATAAATTCATTCGAATACTTTGAAACATTGCGTTATTCTACTCAATATCTACCATTTAATGCCATAAATCTAGTGTGAGGTAATAACCTATGTTTCTTAATCTAGACGTTTCCAGTAAGTTGCATTGTTGTTTTAGCAGGAGATAGTCGAATGTAACATAATGTGTGTGGATTTAATGTTTGACATTGTATTTGAAAAACTTATTTGTTTGTTTTTTTTCTAATTTCGCGCAAAGCTACATACGAGGGGTATCTACGCTAGCCGTCCCTAATTTAGCAGTGTAAGACAAGAGGGAAGGCAGCTGGTCATCACCACCCAACGCCAACTCTTGGGCCACTATTTTACCAACGAATAGTGGGATCAATCGTCACATTATAAGGCCCCCTTGGCTGAAAGGGCGAGCACGTTTGGTGTGACGGGGATTCGAACCGTGACCCTCGGATTACGAGTCGAGTGCCTTAACCACTTGGCCATGCCGGGTCCATAATTATAGAAAACACTAATGTAAATATCTACAATAATGTTAAGATGGTTTTGACATTGGTGTAAAATGATTAATTAAATATGTTAGTAGAAAATAAATTTGTCTCGTGTAAAATAATTGCTACTGGAGTCTGTAATAATCTGAGGTCGTGTATCGATCATATTTTTTATTAATGGTTCTGTGAACAATCAGACAAAAGCTATTTAAATTAATATTATGGATCACTGCTCTGCATTTGTCCATATGAATTTCAAAACCTCCAATGCACCTACCTTTGGTACTCATATTGTAAAAACTTGAAGAATTAATTACTCGCAAATGAATGAACTTCTCAAGACAGGAACGAGAAATAGGGTGTTAATAAAAAATGGTGAAAATATTAACACGCATAACTTGGTGACTGTAATGAACTCAGAGTTACTTAAAACCACCCAATAATTAACACAGGGCGCTCCTAACTCGAAGCATAAAAAATGTTGCCATGGATAATCCATTGTTTATTGACATCAACATTTTAGTATCGGCATAAGGGGCACTCTACAATTTGCACTTAAAATTAACCAAATACATTCATAACTTACTGTGATGCAGATTAGATGCATTTAGTTGGTTGAAGTTTGAATAATTAAAATAAATTATAAGATTAAACTGAATAACCTGATAAAGAAGAAAGATAAAAGCTTTAATTATAAATAGAATAATAAGATTCCAGTTTCAGAAGATAAGTACACCAATAATTGTCAAACCTCAAATCTGATAACGTATCAGATGTCATCCAAAAAATGAAAATCGAAGGTGAGCTTATTGTATCTAGAGAAGCATGTTTTTAAATATTAAAAGTGAATGATCGGAGAAAACACAGAGTTAGAACAGAAGTAGTTAATCATTTATTGAACCAGAAAGGTTGACCTAAGTTAAATAATGATTTATTGAACCAGAAAGGTTGATCTAAGTTAAATAATGATTTATTGAACCAGAAAGGTTGACCTAAGTTAAGTAATGATTTATTGAACCAGAAAGGTTGACCTAAGTTAAATAATGATTTATTGAACCAGAAAGGTTGACCTAAGTTAAGTAATGATGAAGTAGAATAGTTACGAGCATTAAAGAAACATTATAAACAGATAAAGGTGGACAAATTGGATATAATGGTGGTCAAATTGGATATAATGGTGGTCAATATCAATATAATATCGGATATAAAGGTGGTCAAATTGTAATATTGGATATATAAGGTGGTCAAATTGTAATACTGGATATAATGGTGGTCAAATTGTAATATTGGATATAAGGCAAATTTAATATTTCTATTAGTTGTATGAAAACAAAAATGAAAGAAGTAGTAGAAAGTGGTTTCTACGAAAAAATTAAAAAGAATCCTACCTCCATGGTGCATTATAGTTTAAAACTGGTGATAACCTACCTCCATGGTTAATTATAATTTAAAACTGGCGATAAAAGAATCCTACCTCCATGGTGCATTATAATTTAAAACTGGTGATAAAAGGATCCTACCTTTAATCAGTGATGACGAGAAACCCACTTGTTGAGAAATTTATATGCAAAAACGGCTCGTTTGGGCTGAGAAAACACTTTTACATAGAAGAGCGAACAACGTTTCGACCTTCTTCGGTCATTGTCAGGTTCACGAGTATCCTACCTCCATGGTTAATGATAATTTAAAATGGTGATAAAAGGATCCTACCTCCATGGTTCATTATAATTTAAAAATGGTGATAAAAGGATCCTACCTCCATGGTTCATGATAATTTAAAACTGGTGATAAAAGGATCCTACCTCCATGGTTCATGATAATTTAAAAATGGTGGTAAAAGGATCCTACCTTCATGGTTCATGATAATTTAATCTAACGAAGATTCTTTGTTCCATCTAAAATCCATGAAATTGGTATCATCTTTTGCCAAGTTGGTGACGATATAGGTACATCATTTTAACCGTTATCAAAATTTATTTGTCGAAAATGTTCATTTGTAATGACGTTTCATGAATACACATTGAAACATTCGTTAGATTTCATTAACAAAATGTCGTGATAAATATGTAATTAATTAATTAAATAGTCTCTTTTGATAGCGTGTCGCTGTTCACAAATGCTCCATTTAAGAAGTTTCTGGATGAAGAACAAACTTTGAAAGTTTCCTCACGAGTGTGTGTGTGAAACTCATATTTTATAAATTTTAAAATATTAAAGGTTCATGAGTGTGTGTGAAACTCATATTTTATAAATTTTAAAATATTAAAAGTTCACCAGTGTGTGTGAAACTCATATTTTATAAATTTTAAAATATTAAAGGTTCACGAGTGTGTGTGAAACTCATATTTTATAAATTTTAAAATAGTAAAGGTTCACGAGTGTGTGTGTGAAACTCATATTTTATAAATTTTAAAATATTAAAGGTTCACGAGTGTGTGTGAGATTCATATTTTATAAATTTTAAAATATTAAAGGTTCACGAGTGTGTGTGAAACTCATATTTTATAAATTTTAAAATATTAAAGGGTCACGAGTGTGTGTGAGATTCATATTTTATAAATTTTAAAATATTAAAGGTTCAGGAGTGTGTGTGAAACTCATATTTTATAAATTTTAAAATATTAAAGGTTCACGAGTGTGTGTGAAACTCATATTTTATAAATTTTAAAATATTAAAGGTTCACGAGTGTGTGTGAGATTCATATTTTATAAATTTTAAAATATTAAAGGTTCACGAGTGTGTGTGAGATTCATATTTTATAAATTTTAAAATATTAAAGGTTCACGAGTGTGTGTGAAACTCATATTTTATAAATTTTAAAATATTAAAAGTTCACCAGTGTGTGTGAAACTCATATTTTATAAATTTTAAAATATTAAAGGTTCACGAGTGTGTGAAACTCATATTTTATAAATTTTAAAATATTAAAGGTTCACGAGTGTGTGTGAAACTCATATTTTATAAATTTTAAAATATTAAAGGTTCAGGAGTGTGTGTGACACTCATATTTTATAAATTTTAAAATATTAAAGGTTCACGAGTGTGTGTGAAACTCATATTTTATAAATTTTAAAATATTAAAGGTTCACGAGTGTGTGTGAAACTCATATTTTATAAATTTTAAAATATTAAAAGTTCACCAGTGTGTGTGAAACTCATATTTTATAAATTTTAAAATATTAAAGGTTCACGAGTGTGTGAAACTCATATTTTATAAATTTTAAAATCTTAAAGGTTCACGAGTGTGTGTGAAACTCATATTTTATAAATTTTAAAATATTAAAGGTTCAGGAGTGTGTGTGACACTCATATTTTATAAATTTTAAAATATTAAAGGTTCAGGAGTGTGTGTGACACTCATATTTTATAAATTTTAAAATATTAAAGGTTCACGAGTGTGTGTGAAACTCATATTTTATAAATTTTAAAATATTAAAAGTTCACCAGTGTGTGTGAAACTCATATTTTATAAATTTTAAAATATTAAAGGTTCACGAGTGTGTGAAACTCATATTTTATAAATTTTAAAATATTAAAGGTTCACGAGTGTGTGTGAAACTCATATTTTATAAATTTTAAAATATTAAAGGTTCACGAGTGTGTGTGACACTCACATTTTATAAATTTTAAAATATTAAAGGTTCAGGAGTGTGTGTGACACTCATATTTTATAAATTTTAAAATATTAAAGGTTCACGAGTGTGTGTGAAACTCATATTTTATAAATTTTAAAATATTAAAGGTTCACGAGTGTGTGTGAAACTCATATTTTATAAATTTTAAAATATTAAAGGTTCAGGAGTGTGTGTGACACTCATATTTTATAAATTTTGAAATATTAAAGGTTCACGAGTGTGTGTGAAACTCATATTTTATAAATTTTAAAATATTAAAGGTTCACGAGTGTGTGTGAAACTCATATTTTATAAATTTTAAAATATTAAAGGTTCAGGAGTGTGTGTGAAACTCATATTTTATAAATTTTAAAATATTAAAGGTTCACGAGTGTGTGTGAAACTCATATTTTATAAATTTTAAAATATTAAAGGTTCAGGAGTGTGTGTGAAACTCATATTTTATAAATTTTAAAATATTAAAGGTTCAGGAGTGTGTGTGACACTCATATTTTATAAATTTTGAAATATTAAAGGTTCACGAGTGTGTGTGAAACTCATAT
This sequence comes from Tachypleus tridentatus, assembly GCF_004210375.1. NCBI lineage: Eukaryota > Metazoa > Arthropoda > Merostomata > Xiphosura > Limulidae > Tachypleus > Tachypleus tridentatus. The sequence goes on from NC_134828.1 coordinate 113,624,915, forward strand.
TTTATAAATTTTAAAATATTAAAGGTTCAGGAGTGTGTGTGACACTCATATTTTATAAATTTTAAAATATTAAAGGTTCACGAGTGTGTGTGAAACTCATATTTTAAGGCAAGAACTATTTTTTTCAACAAATTAAAAGTTTAAGGATTGGTTCTTCCATTCTCTTTTTTATATGAATTATGTTCAATTTTGAAGTGAAGAGGTTAAACACGTCTAAAGAGAAACTTATAGCGTGGTTAAGGAAATTAGATGGCACGTTTTTAGTGTAACGGAATAACTTTTGTACTTTATTAGAATTTTACAATCATTTTAATTCGATGAGTCCTAAAATCAGAATTATGTCAGAGATGGAAAAAAAGAAGGTCAGCCATATTTGTTAAGTACGACCGTTAAACGGAACACTAGTTGACTCTCAACTTCTTGTTATTGAAAGTCATTTTTTTTGTAGTGGTACCTCCACAAATAGATTGTGTTCCCAGGGACACAAAAGCTATCCGCCTTTTCCACATTTCTGTTTAGAAATTTTAAAATATGCATTTATGATTGTGATGTGAAAGCTGAGTTAATCTTCTTAACAGATGTACCCAGAAGTAAAATACTCGAATTTATTCAAAGATTATATCATAAACATGTCGATAAATTCAGCCAACTCTTGGGCTTCTCTTTTACCAACGAATAGTGGTATATAGGAGTGAGAGGAGTTATGTTAGATTGGTACCTACAGAATAATCTAGTTATATTGCACGATGTGGGAGTGAGAGGAGTTATGTTAGATTGGTACCTACAGAATAATCTAGTTATATTGTGCGATGTAGGAGTGAGAGGAGTTATGTTAGATTGGTACCTTCAAAATAGATTTAGTTATATTGTACGATGTAGGAGTGAGAGGAGTTATGTTAGATTGGTACCTACAGAATAATCTAGTTATATTGTACGATGTAGGAGTGAGAGGAGTTATGTTAGATTGGTACCTACAGAATAATCTAGTTGTATTGTACGATGTAGGAGTGAGAGGAGTTATGTTAGATTGGTACCTACAGAATAATCTAGTTATATTGTGCGATGTAGGAGTGAGAGGAGTTATGTTAGATTGGTACCTTCAAAATAGATTTAGTTATATTGTACGATGTAGGAGTGAGAGGAGTTATGTTAGATTGGTACCTACAGAATAATCTAGTTATATTGTACGATGTAGGAGTGAGAGGAGTTATGTTAGATTGGTACCTACAGAATAATCTAGTTGTATTGTACGATGTAGGAGTGAGAGGAGTTATGTTAGATTGGTACCTACAGAATAATCTAGTTATATTGTGCGATGTAGGAGTGAGAGGAGTTATGTTAGATTGGTACCTGCAAAATAGATTTAGTTATGTTGTACAATATAGCAGTTAGAGGAGTTATGTTAAATGGGCCCTGTAGTGTAGACCCAGTTATGTTGTATAATATAGGAGTTATGTTAGATACAGAGTAGAACTAGTTATGTTGTACAATACAGGAGTTAGAGAGCTTATGTTATTTATAGAGTGTACCCCAGATAGTTAAAGTAAATGTTGTTGTCAGTTTCATTCAGAATATTCAATCCTTCTGGGTACAGTTTTAGAACCGATCCTTTGCAGAGTAATATCTCTAGATGATATGTGCAGCTGAGCACTAGACGAACGGATAGTTTTCTGTCATGATACAACCCTGCTTGGTACAGACCCCCAGTACCACAGAGTGAAAACTTAACAACACTAAATACTGTTTAGATATAAACACATTAACACTTAACGTTAGAAAAACAAATTATATGACATTATAGCTCTGTATCACAAGCCAACCAACTCCTGCGACTCTCGAATTTCATGAACATGACTCTACCCAATTCTACTCCAAAATGAGCAAGTAACTTGGCAGTGAGTTATGTTTTGTATCCAACAAGGTGCTTGAGAGACAACAGAAAATTACTGGTAATTAGACTTACAGGCATCTTGGTAGGTGTGGTAGTTATGTTTATTTAGGTGATTGACTACGATATTTACTTCCCAACTTAGGAGGGTACTGTCTAGCTATTTTGCCACAATAGTATCCAAAGAACGTCATATTATAATGCCCCCTACAGCTGAAAGGGCGAGCATGGGAACCCACGACTCTCAGCTTACGAGTCGAGTGCCTTAACCATCTGGCCATGCCGGGGCTTGATAATTAGTTCCAGTACTGGCTCTGGTTATGATTGCTAGTCTTGGAACTTGATGTGGTTAGAGAATTTGATGGCTGTATTATTCAACTGCAATTTAGGGTTTCTAAACTTTCTGTTTTATTTGCTTAATCTTTTACGAAAAGCTATAACATGTCTTTTTGTGGAGTTAAGGGTGACACAGCACTTGTTATACCAATTATAAACTGTATGGTCTGAACATTGCTTGTTGTGCTCCAAATGGCTGTCATCAGCGTACTGTGATGCAACTGTACATTCTGTTGAGAGAAAGGGTGTATCGTTTACACAAACGTTATGGAACGTGGAGTCAAGGACTAATAATTGCGGGTCTCCTGCGACAAACATGAATGTTAAATTTTGCTCCTGGTGGTACGGTGTGTGAGAAAAGTTTATATCCTTCGTACTTTGTGTAATTTGTTTCTTAACTAGTTGTGTGAAACTGGACTTTTGAGAAGGTTTATGTAGTGACTTATTGTCCGTTCAAACATTTATGAATTACTTCAGTTCGTTTTAGGTGATCCAAGGTTTGTCTGTGCTTCATGTCTGTGTTTTGATTCCTGTTAATAATTTTGTTGGGTTGAGGTAACAGTTTAGTTTGTTAGTTACGAGCTTTTCTGTCAGTATTCCTAATGGGTTTAGTAAGCTAATGGGTCGGTAATTAATAGAATTGGTTCAATCATTGTTTTTATAGGGTAATATGTTTTATTGTGACCAGGGGGCGTGTTGTCCTGATGGGGAGGAAAAGCGTAAAATATGGATTACACCATGTAACACAATTTTTACTTTGTATTGTTCCTGGACAGAAAGTGTTATTTCCTAATTGCTTATGCCTAAAGTAAATGGAAAAGACCTGTTTTTTTTTTAAAACTTTGCTTTTGTGATCTAAGTAATGAACTTTTCAAATTTACCCATTTTCCAGAACATTCCAGGTAGATTAAGTGCTGAGTAGCTGATAGAGAATTTCCTCGAACTTACAAGAATTTTCAAGAACTTTCTAGAATATTGTAGAATTTACGAGAATTTTCAAGAACCTTATACAATTTTCGAGAACTTTCCATAGTAATATATATACTGGGGCTCACCATTCATCGTTGCAGTTTAATTCTAGCTGCCTAAGTGAACACGTAGACCTATCTGATTTGATCAAAGAACACCAGGAACAGCAGGAACACCGTAGCGCACTACAACAGAAAGCACTGGCCACAACGGACCGAATTCTCTGTGAGGAAGCACAAAGTCAAGTGTAAGTCACTAGTGGACCTCCAGAAGGTGTTGTTCCCACCATTGAAACATAAAATTGTGTTTTATGAAACAATCTGTCACAGCTCTTGATAAGGAGTCTGCAGCCTTCAAGTATCTTCGAGACTTCTTCCCTAAGCTGTCTGATGGAAAGGTCAAAGCTGGTGTCTTCGTTGGACCACAAATAAAGAAGATCCTCGAGTGCACAGAATTCCCCACGAAGCTCAGTAGGAAGGGTAAAGAAGCTTGGGGCAGCTTTCTCGCAGTGGTTCGGGGCTTCTTGGGCAATTATGTGGAACTGGTTGAGGCTCTTGTGAAGAACTACGGCAAAATGGGCTGCAGGATGTCCCTGAAAGTCCATATCCTTGACGTTCATCTTGATAAATGAAGGAGAATATGGAAGCATACTCAGAGGAGCAAGACGAGCGCTTTCACCAAGATATACTGGACTTTGAACGTTGCTACCAAGGAGGGTATAACAAAAACACGATGGGAGGCTATATTTGGGGGCTGATACGTGAAAGTGATTTACATCACAGTCACAAATCTCAAAAAACTAGTCACTTTTAAACATTCTTGATAATTTTTGTATAACTTTAGTATAAATACATTTAAATCTTGATTCATATGTTGTTTTGTTCAGATCTTATGTAAATGAAAATGTGCAAATTTGCCCGTTTTCACATAGAAAATAGGTTAATTTCTAAATTTCATTATCCAGGTCACAAAAGTTTGAAGGGAATAATGGCCATTTTCTGTACCTTTACAATATAAGCAATTAAGAAATAACACATAATAATTAGGAACAAAATTTGTGTTACATAGTGTTATTAGAAAAAATTGCACAAAACGATGTGTGTTTTCTTTTAGCAAAGCCACAAAGGCTATCTGCTCAGCCCACCGAGGGGAATCGAATCCCTGATTTAGCGTTGTAAATCCGGAGACATACCGCTGTACTAGCGGGGGGCTGCACACAACGCCCAATAAATATAAAATTAATTACTTGTAGTCAGTAACCATATTTAAGATTATGTACTTTTAATTAAAGATAAATACAAGACATATTCGGGAACTTATTTTATTTATATGTTAATTCTATCCTCCTAGTGATTGAATAAGTTTACGACATCTTTATAAAAACTATCAGTCTTTATTTCCCCATAGAAGCTTTTTCATAATCACGGTTAATGCTAAACTTACAAGTCTTTCTTGTTGCTGTATATTTCTGGTGTAGCTGTGCATTCTTTTTGAAGAACAGAGAGAAGGCAGTTAGTCATCACCACCCACCGCCAACTCTTGGGCTACTTTTTTTGCCAGCGAATAGTGGGATTGACCGTCACAGCTGAAAGGGCGAGCATGTTTGTTGCGACAGGGATTCGAACCCGCGACCCTCGGATTATAAGTCGAACGCCTTAACCCACCTAGCCAAGCCGGGCTGGAAAACGAAGAATCATAGTTGTTGTTGTTGTTTAGAATTAAGCACAAAGCTATACAATGGGATATCTGTGCTCTGCCCACTACGGGTATCGAAACCCGGTTTTTAGTGTGTAAGTCCGCAGACATACCACCGTGGGGCTCCTTTCCTTTTGATTGAATAAGTTTACTACATCTTTATAGAAACTATCAGTCTTTATTTCCCAAAGAAACTTTTTTTTAATCACGATTAAGACTTGCGAGTCTTTCTTGTTGTACATTTCTGGTGCAGCTGTGTATTCTTTTTAAAGAAAAGATAGAGCGCTCAGCTGAGGTACTGGTAACTGGAAGAGTCAAGGTTAACTCACACAACTGAGGTACTGGTGGCTGGAAGAGTCAAGGTTAACTCACACAACTGAGGTACTGGTGGCTGAAAGAGTCAAGGTTAACTCACACAACTGAGGTATTGGTAACTGGAAGAGTCAAGGTTAACTCACACAACTGAGGTACTGGTAACTGGAAGAGTCAAGGTTAACTCACACAACTGAGGTACTGGTGGCTGGAAGAGTCAAGGTTAACTCACACAACTGAGGTACTGGTAACTGGAAGAGTCAAGGTTAACTCACACAACTGAGGTACTGATGGCTGGAAGAGTCAAGGTTAACTCACACAACTGAGATATTGGTAACTGGAAGAGTCAAGGTTAACTCACACAACTGAGGTACTGGTAACTGGAAGAGTCAAGGTTAACTCACACAACTGAGGTACTGGTGGCTGGAAGAGTCAAGGTTAACTCACACAACTGAGGTACTGGTAACTGGAAGAGTCAAGGTTAACTCACACAACTGAGGTACTGGTGGCTGGAAGAGTCAAGGTTAACTCACACAACTGAGGTACTGGTAACTGGAAGAGTCAAGGTTAACTCACACAACTGAGGTACTGGTAACTGGAAGAGTCAAGGTTACCTCACACAACTGAGGTACTGATGGCTGGAAGAGTCAAGGTTAACTCACACAACTGAGGTACTGGTGGCTGGAAGAGTCAAGGTTAACTCACACAACTGAGGTACTGGTGGCTGGAAGAGTCAAGGTTAACTCACACAACTGAGGTACTGGTAACTGGAAGAGTCAAGGTTAACTCACACAACTGAGGTACTGGTAACTGGAAGAGTCAAGGTTAACTCACACAACTGAGGTACTGGTAACTGGAAGAGTCAAGGTTAACTCACACAACTGAGGTATTGGTAACTGGAAGAGTCAAGGTTAACTCACACAACTGAGGTACTGGTAACTGGAAGAGTCAAGGTTAACTCACACAACTGAGGTACTGGTGGCTGGAAGAGTCAAGGTTACCTCACACAACTGAGGTACTGGTAACTGGAAGAGTCAAGGTTAACTCACACAACTGAGGTACTGGTGGCTGGAAGAGTCAAGGTTAACTCACACAACTGAGGTACTGGTAACTGGAAGAGTCAAGGTTAACTCACACAACTGAGGTACTGGTAACTGGAAGAGTCAAGGTTACCTCACACAACTGAGGTACTGGTGGCTGGAAGAGTCAAGGTTACCTCACACAACTGAGGTACTAGTGGCTGGAAGAGTCAAGGTTACCTCACACAACTGAGGTACTGGTGGCTGGAAGAGTCAAGGTTAACTCACACAACTGAGGTACTGGTAACTGGAAGAGTCAAGGTTAACTCACACAACTGAGGTACTGGTAACTGGAAGAGTCAAGGTTACCTCACACAACTGAGGTACTGGTGGCTGGAAGAGTCAAGGTTACCTCACACAACTGAGGTACTGGTAACTGGAAGAGTCAAGGTTAACTCACACAACTGAGGTACTGGTGGCTGGAAGAGTCAAGGTTAACTCACACAACTGAGGTACTGGTAACTGGAAGAGTCAAGGTTACCTCACACAACTGAGGTACTGGTAACTGGAAGAGTCAAGGTTAACTCACACAACTGAGGTACTGGTGGCTGGAAGAGTCAAGGTTAACTCACAGAACTGAGGTACTGGTAACTGGAAGAGTCAAGGTTAACTCACAACTGAGGTACTGGTGGCTGGAAGAGTCAAGGTTAACTCACACAGCTGAGGTACTGGTGGCTGGAAGAGTCAAGGTTAACTCACACAACTGAGGTACTGGTGGCTGGAAGAGTCAAGGTTAACTCACACAACTGAGGTACTGGTAACTGGAAGAGTCAAGGTTACCTCACACAACTGAGGTACTGGTGGCTGGAAGAGTCAAGGTTACCTCACACAACTGAGGTACTGGTAACTGGAAGAGTCAAGGTTAACTCACACAACTGAGGTACTGGTGGCTGGAAGAGTCAAGGTTAACTCACACAACTGAGGTACTGGTGGCTGGAAGAGTCAAGGTTAACTCACACAACTGAGGTACTGGTAACTGGAAGAGTCAAGGTTACCTCACACAACTGAGGTACTGGTAACTGGAAGAGTCAAGGTTACCTCACACAACTGAGGTATTGGTAACTGGAAGAGTCAAGGTTAACTCACACAACTGAGGTACTGGTGGCTGGAAGAGTCAAGGTTAACTCACACAACTGAGGTACTGGTAACTGGAAGAGTCAAGGTTAACTCACACAACTGAGGTACTGGTAACTGGAAGAGTCAAGGTTACCTCACACAACTGAGGTATTGGTAACTGGAAGAGTCAAGGTTAACTCACACAACTGAGGTACTGGTGGCTGGAAGAGTCAAGGTTAACTCACACAACTGAGGTACTGGTAACTGGAAGAGTCAAGGTTACCTCACACAACTGAGGTACTGGTAACTGGAAGAGTCAAGGTTACCTCACACAACTGAGGTATTGGTAACTGGAAGAGTCAAGGTTAACTCACACAACTGAGGTACTGGTGGCTGGAAGAGTCAAGGTTAACTCACACAACTGAGGTACTGGTAACTGGAAGAGTCAAGGTTAACTCACACAACTGAGGTACTGGTAACTGGAAGAGTCAAGGTTACCTCACACAACTGAGGTATTGGTAACTGGAAGAGTCAAGGTTAACTCACACAACTGAGGTACTGGTGGCTGGAAGAGTCAAGGTTAACTCACACAACTGAGGTACTGGTGGCTGGAAGAGTCAAGGTTAACTCACACAACTGAGGTACTGGTAACTGGAAGAGTCAAGGTTAACTCACACAACTGAGGTACTGGTAACTGGAAGAGTCAAGGTTAACTCACACAACTGAGGTATTGGTAACTGGAAGAGTCAAGGTTAACTCACACAACTGAGGTACTGGTGGCTGGAAGAGTCAAGGTTAACTCACACAACTGAGGTACTGGTGGCTGGAAGAGTCAAGGTTAACTCACACAACTGAGGTACTGGTAACTGGAAGAGTCAAGGTTAACTCACACAACTGAGGTACTGGTAACTGGAAGAGTCAAGGTTACCTCACACAACTGAGGTATTGGTAACTGGAAGAGTCAAGGTTAACTCACACAACTGAGGTACTGGTGGCTGGAAGAGTCAAGGTTAACTCACACAACTGAGGTACTGGTAACTGGAAGAGTCAAGATTAACTCACACAACTGAGGTACTGGTAACTGGAAGAGTCAAGGTTAACTCACACAACTGAGGTACTGGTGGCTGGAAGAGTCAAGGTTAACTCACACAACTGAGGTACTGGTAACTGGAAGAGTCAAGGTTAACTCACACAACTGAGGTACTGGTAACTGGAAGAGTCAAGGTTACCTCACACAACTGAGGTACTGGTGGCTGGAAGAGTCAAGGTTAACTCACACAACTGAGGTACTGGTGGCTGGAAGAGTCAAGGTTAACTCACACAACTGAGGTACTGGTGGCTGGAAGAGTCAAGGTTAACTCACACAACTGAGGTACTGGTAACTGGAAGAGTCAAGGTTAACTCACACAACTGAGGTACTGGTAACTGGAAGAGTCAAGGTTAACTCACACAACTGAGGTATTGGTAACTGGAAGAGTCAAGGTTAACTCACACAACTGAGGTACTGGTAACTGGAAGAGTCAAGGTTAACTCACACAACTGAGGTACTGGTGGCTGGAAGAGTCAAGGTTACCTCACACAACTGAGGTACTGGTAACTGGAAGAGTCAAGGTTAACTCACACAACTGAGGTACTGGTGGCTGGAAGAGTCAAGGTTAACTCACACAACTGAGGTACTGGTAACTGGAAGAGTCAAGGTTAACTCACACAACTGAGGTACTGGTAACTGGAAGAGTCAAGGTTACCTCACACAACTGAGGTACTGGTGGCTGGAAGAGTCAAGGTTACCTCACACAACTGAGGTACTAGTGGCTGGAAGAGTCAAGGTTACCTCACACAACTGAGGTACTGGTGGCTGGAAGAGTCAAGGTTAACTCACACAACTGAGGTACTGGTAACTGGAAGAGTCAAGGTTAACTCACACAACTGAGGTACTGGTAACTGGAAGAGTCAAGGTTACCTCACACAACTGAGGTACTGGTGGCTGGAAGAGTCAAGGTTACCTCACACAACTGAGGTACTGGTAACTGGAAGAGTCAAGGTTAACTCACACAACTGAGGTACTGGTGGCTGGAAGAGTCAAGGTTAACTCACACAACTGAGGTACTGGTAACTGGAAGAGTCAAGGTTACCTCACACAACTGAGGTACTGGTAACTGGAAGAGTCAAGGTTAACTCACACAACTGAGGTACTGGTGGCTGGAAGAGTCAAGGTTAACTCACAGAACTGAGGTACTGGTAACTGGAAGAGTCAAGGTTAACTCACAACTGAGATACTGGTGGCTGGAAGAGTCAAGGTTAACTCACACAGCTGAGGTACTGGTGGCTGGAAGAGTCAAGGTTAACTCACACAACTGAGGTACTGGTGGCTGGAAGAGTCAAGGTTAACTCACACAACTGAGGTACTGGTAACTGGAAGAGTCAAGGTTACCTCACACAACTGAGGTACTGGTGGCTGGAAGAGTCAAGGTTACCTCACACAACTGAGGTACTGGTAACTGGAAGAGTCAAGGTTAACTCACACAACTGAGGTACTGGTGGCTGGAAGAGTCAAGGTTAACTCACACAACTGAGGTACTGGTGGCTGGAAGAGTCAAGGTTAACTCACACAACTGAGGTACTGGTAACTGGAAGAGTCAAGGTTACCTCACACAACTGAGGTACTGGTAACTGGAAGAGTCAAGGTTACCTCACACAACTGAGGTATTGGTAACTGGAAGAGTCAAGGTTAACTCACACAACTGAGGTACTGGTGGCTGGAAGAGTCAAGGTTAACTCACACAACTGAGGTACTGGTAACTGGAAGAGTCAAGGTTAACTCACACAACTGAGGTACTGGTAACTGGAAGAGTCAAGGTTACCTCACACAACTGAGGTATTGGTAACTGGAAGAGTCAAGGTTAACTCACACAACTGAGGTAGTGGTGGCTGGAAGAGTCAAGGTTAACTCACACAACTGAGGTACTGGTAACTGGAAGAGTCAAGGTTACCTCACACAACTGAGGTACTGGTAACTGGAAGAGTCAAGGTTACCTCACACAACTGAGGTATTGGTAACTGGAAGAGTCAAGGTTAACTCACACAACTGAGGTACTGGTGGCTGGAAGAGTCAAGGTTAACTCACACAACTGAGGTACTGGTAACTGGAAGAGTCAAGGTTAACTCACACAACTGAGGTACTGGTAACTGGAAGAGTCAAGGTTACCTCACACAACTGAGGTACTGGTAACTGGAAGAGTCAAGGTTAACTCACACAACTGAGGTACTGGTGGCTGGAAGAGTCAAGGTTAACTCACACAACTGAGGTACTGGTGGCTGGAAGAGTCAAGGTTAACTCACACAACTGAGGTACTGGTAACTGGAAGAGTCAAGGTTAACTCACACAACTGAGGTACTGGTAACTGGAAGAGTCAAGGTTACCTCACACAACTGAGGTACTGGTAACTGGAAGAGTCAAGGTTAACTCACACAACTGAGGTACTGGTGGCTGGAAGAGTCAAGGTTAACTCACACAACTGAGGTACTGGTGGCTGGAAGAGTCAAGGTTAACTCACACAACTGAGGTACTGGTAACTGGAAGAGTCAAGGTTACCTCACACAACTGAGGTACTGGTAACTGGAAGAGTCAAGGTTACCTCACACAACTGAGGTATTGGTAACTGGAAGAGTCAAGGTTAACTCACACAACTGAGGTACTGGTGGCTGGAAGAGTCAAGGTTAACTCACACAACTGAGGTACTGGTAACTGGAAGAGTCAAGGTTAACTCACACAACTGAGGTACTGGTAACTGGAAGAGTCAAGGTTACCTCACACAACTGAGGTATTGGTAACTGGAAGAGTCAAGGTTAACTCACACAACTGAGGTACTGGTGGCTGGAAGAGTCAAGGTTAACTCACACAACTGAGGTACTGGTAACTGGAAGAGTCAAGGTTACCTCACACAACTGAGGTACTGGTAACTGGAAGAGTCAAGGTTACCTCACACAACTGAGGTATTGGTAACTGGAAGAGTCAAGGTTAACTCACACAACTGAGGTACTGGTGGCTGGAAGAGTCAAGGTTAACTCACACAACTGAGGTACTGGTAACTGGAAGAGTCAAGGTTAACTCACACAACTGAGGTACTGGTAACTGGAAGAGTCAAGGTTACCTCACACAACTGAGGTACTGGTAACTGGAAGAGTCAAGGTTAACTCACACAACTGAGGTACTGGTGGCTGGAAGAGTCAAGGTTAACTCACACAACTGAGGTACTGGTGGCTGGAAGAGTCAAGGTTAACTCACACAACTGAGGTACTGGTAACTGGAAGAGTCAAGGTTAACTCACACAACTGAGGTACTGGTAACTGGAAGAGTCAAGGTTAACTCACACAACTGAGGTACTGGTAACTGGAAGAGTCAAGGTTAACTCACACAACTGAGGTACTGGTGGCTGGAAGAGTCAAGGTTAACTCACACAACTGAGGTACTGGTGGCTGGAAGAGTCAAGGTTAACTCACACAACTGAGGTACTGGTAACTGGAAGAGTCAAGGTTAACTCACACAACTGAGGTACTGGTAACTGGAAGAGTCAAGGTTACCTCACACAACTGAGGTATTGGTAACTGGAAGAGTCAAGGTTAACTCACACAACTGAGGTACTGGTGGCTGGAAGAGTCAAGGTTAACTCACACAACTGAGGTACTGGTAACTGGAAGAGTCAAGGTTAACTCACACAACTGAGGTACTGGTAACTGGAAGAGTCAAGGTTAACTCACACAACTGAGGTACTGGTGGCTGGAAGAGTCAAGGTTAACTCACACAACTGAGGTACTGGTAACTGGAAGAGTCAAGGTTAACTCACACAACTGAGGTACTGGTAACTGGAAGAGTCAAGGTTACCTCACACAACTGAGGTACTGGTGGCTGGAAGAGTCAAGGTTAACTCACACAACTGAGGTACTGGTGGCTGGAAGAGTCAAGGTTAACTCACACAACTGAGGTACTGGTGGCTGGAAGAGTCAAGGTTAACTCACACAACTGAGGTACTGGTAACTGGAAGAGTCAAGGTTAACTCACACAACTGAGGTACTGGTAACTGGAAGAGTCAAGGTTAACTCACACAACTGAGGTATTGGTAACTGGAAGAGTCAAGGTTAACTCACACAACTGAGGTACTGGTAACTGGAAGAGTCAAGGTTAACTCACACAACTGAGGTACTGGTGGCTGGAAGAGTCAAGGTTACCTCACACAACTGAGGTACTGGTAACTGGAAGAGTCAAGGTTAACTCACACAACTGAGGTACTGGTGGCTGGAAGAGTCAAGGTTAACTCACACAACTGAGGTACTGGTAACTGGAAGAGTCAAGGTTAACTCACACAACTGAGGTACTGGTAACTGGAAGAGTCAAGGTTACCTCACACAACTGAGGTACTGGTGGCTGGAAGAGTCAAGGTTACCTCACACAACTGAGGTACTAGTGGCTGGAAGAGTCAAGGTTACCTCACACAACTGAGGTACTGGTGGCTGGAAGAGTCAAGGTTAACTCACACAACTGAGGTACTGGTAACTGGAAGAGTCAAGGTTAACTCACACAACTGAGGTACTGGTAACTGGAAGAGTCAAGGTTACCTCACACAACTGAGGTACTGGTGGCTGGAAGAGTCAAGGTTACCTCACACAACTGAGGTACTGGTAACTGGAAGAGTCAAGGTTAACTCACACAACTGAGGTACTGGTGGCTGGAAGAGTCAAGGTTAACTCACACAACTGAGGTACTGGTAACTGGAAGAGTCAAGGTTACCTCACACAACTGAGGTACTGGTAACTGGAAGAGTCAAGGTTAACTCACACAACTGAGGTACTGGTGGCTGGAAGAGTCAAGGTTAACTCACAGAACTGAGGTACTGGTAACTGGAAGAGTCAAGGTTAACTCACAACTGAGATACTGGTGGCTGGAAGAGTCAAGGTTAACTCACACAGCTGAGGTACTGGTGGCTGGAAGAGTCAAGGTTAACTCACACAACTGAGGTACTGGTGGCTGGAAGAGTCAAGGTTAACTCACACAACTGAGGTACTGGTAACTGGAAGAGTCAAGGTTACCTCACACAACTGAGGTACTGGTGGCTGGAAGAGTCAAGGTTACCTCACACAACTGAGGTACTGGTAACTGGAAGAGTCAAGGTTAACTCACACAACTGAGGTACTGGTGGCTGGAAGAGTCAAGGTTAACTCACACAACTGAGGTACTGGTGGCTGGAAGAGTCAAGGTTAACTCACACAACTGAGGTACTGGTAACTGGAAGAGTCAAGGTTACCTCACACAACTGAGGTACTGGTAACTGGAAGAGTCAAGGTTACCTCACACAACTGAGGTATTGGTAACTGGAAGAGTCAAGGTTAACTCACACAACTGAGGTACTGGTGGCTGGAAGAGTCAAGGTTAACTCACACAACTGAGGTACTGGTAACTGGAAGAGTCAAGGTTAACTCACACAACTGAGGTACTGGTAACTGGAAGAGTCAAGGTTACCTCACACAACTGAGGTATTGGTAACTGGAAGAGTCAAGGTTAACTCACACAACTGAGGTAGTGGTGGCTGGAAGAGTCAAGGTTAACTCACACAACTGAGGTACTGGTAACTGGAAGAGTCAAGGTTACCTCACACAACTGAGGTACTGGTAACTGGAAGAGTCAAGGTTACCTCACACAACTGAGGTATTGGTAACTGGAAGAGTCAAGGTTAACTCACACAACTGAGGTACTGGTGGCTGGAAGAGTCAAGGTTAACTCACACAACTGAGGTACTGGTAACTGGAAGAGTCAAGGTTAACTCACACAACTGAGGTACTGGTAACTGGAAGAGTCAAGGTTACCTCACACAACTGAGGTATTGGTAACTGGAAGAGTCAAGGTTAACTCACACAACTGAGGTACTGGTGGCTGGAAGAGTCAAGGTTAACTCACACAACTGAGGTACTGGTGGCTGGAAGAGTCAAGGTTAACTCACACAACTGAGGTACTGGTAACTGGAAGAGTCAAGGTTAACTCACACAACTGAGGTACTGGTAACTGGAAGAGTCAAGGTTACCTCACACAACTGAGGTATTGGTAACTGGAAGAGTCAAGGTTAACTCACACAACTGAGGTACTGGTGGCTGGAAGAGTCAAGGTTAACTCACACAACTGAGGTACTGGTGGCTGGAAGAGTCAAGGTTAACTCACACAACTGAGGTACTGGTAACTGGAAGAGTCAAGGTTAACTCACACAACTGAGGTACTGGTAACTGGAAGAGTCAAGGTTACCTCACACAACTGAGGTATTGGTAACTGGAAGAGTCAAGGTTAACTCACACAACTGAGGTACTGGTGGCTGGAAGAGTCAAGGTTAACTCACACAACTGAGGTACTGGTGGCTGGAAGAGTCAAGGTTAACTCACACAACTGAGGTACTGGTAACTGGAAGAGTCAAGGTTAACTCACACAACTGAGGTACTGGTAACTGGAAGAGTCAAGGTTAACTCACACAACTCTGTAAGTTGTTGTAGAGCTGCGTCAGCGTATAAAACTAAGAGCTCATTTTTCAGCGATGAATATCAAACTACTTTCCATAAATATCAAACTACTTTCCATGAATATCAAACTACTTTCCATAAATATCAAACTACTTTCCATAAATATCAAACTACTTTCCATGAATATCAAACTACTTTCCATAAATATCAAACTACTTTCCATAAATATCAAACTACTTTCCATGAATATCAAACTACTTTCCATAAATATCAAACTACTTTCCATAAATATCAAACTACTTTCCATGAATATCAAACTACTTTCCATAAATATCAAACTACTTTCCATAAATATCAAACTACTTTCCATAAATATCAAACTACTTTCCATAAATATCAAACTACTTTCCATAATTATCAAACTACTTTCCATAAATATCAAACTACTTTCCATAATTATCTTGTGATGATCTTAGTGCTAGTTCAGGAAGTGTTGTTTTTATTCTTCTAATGTTTTTTAATGTGTCAAGAAGTTCAAGGAATGACGTGGTTTTCAAGCTTTGAAACCTGATTTCAATTCAAACTGCATCCATCAACGTTTTATAAAATAACTTTCTATATATTATTTTAATGTGTTCTCTGGGATTATTTATTATCCGCTCAGTAGGGGGTTATAATGCATCGTCTGTTGCCCAAAATTTATCAAAATGTTTTTTTTTTTTCTGCAGAATAGTCACATTTCTATTTACGTTATTCATACAGTAGGGGTCTGGCATGGCCAGGTGTGATGAAGCGTTCGACTCGTACTCTGAGGGTTGCGGGTTCGAATCCCCGTCGTACCAAACATGCTCGTTCTTTCAGCCGTGGGGGCGTTATAATTAGACGGTCAATCGCACTATTCGTTGGTAATGGAGTAGCCTAATACTTGGTGGTGGGTGATGATGACTAGCTTCTCTTGTCTTACACTGCTAAATTATGGACGGATAGTGCAGATAGCCCTCGTGTAGCTTTGCGCTAAATTAAAAAAACAAACAAAAATACAGTAGGATATATCAAATATCCTATTCTGTATAACATTAAATATAACATTTATATATGAAAAAATACCAGCAAGTATATTCAATAAGAAATTGAATTCAAAGTCTCTGAGATTCGGTGAAAGTACTTGGACATAGGTAATAGTTTCAGTATCTCAGTTGCCAAAATTATCACCAATATTTTGAAATAAGTCAACGAGCTTTTCCTTGTGTTGCAAGGCAGTTTCAACAAGACAGTGATTATAATTCAAACGAGTCGAGGCTACTTTCGGGAATCTTTTCTTCAGTTCAGCATCTAAAAAGCGCACACACTTTGTTGATTTTACAAAAAAACAACAAAGAATTTGATTTAAGTTTTGTTAAAGAATCTGTCACACTCCTTGATCTTCGTTATAGATGGCGATTATAATAATTCCAATCTATGTGCCTAAAAGTGAATGAAAAGATGTTTTGGATACGTATTTGTAACGTTCTTTTGAAGCCCATTGAATTCACTGAACATTAAGTTTGCCCATAATAAGTATGCGCAACAAATGTTTACCAAATATTTAATTCATCGACTTAATTAAACGCTATATTGGATATTCCTATACCTGTTCGATCTACACCAACCCGTGTAAACCCCAGAAATTTATCGCAAATTTCACCATGTTTAGTCACATATCGCACAACATAGAAAGCTGAGTTATGGTTCTTGGATAAGTAGTTTCATCTAATACGAGAGCCATAAACGGAGAACCACTAATTTCACTTTTAATTTTATTCAACAAAGCTCCCCCTACACGTTAATGAGGTCATAGTTTATTATATTTTACAGGCCAAAAAATACACTCAATTTTCTAAACGAGATTTTAATAATGGATAATTTTTCTAGCACAGATTTACCAATTCCACATAACTGCCTCGGTTAACAGACTCTAGTGATTTATTATGACCTCTAAATGCTAATTGCTGTCCATCCAAATAGCATATATTTATTTAGTGTTGGCTATTCAGTTGGAACTCAATCCGTGATTTTACAAATCTAACTAGTTCTAGAGCTTAAAATATACGACTAGAGGAATTTTTGTTTTTTTAATTGCCTTAAAATTTTTAAATCATAAAATTTGCTTAAGTTTTCAATAATACAGTTACAATATTTTTCTATTAAAAGATGTGAGTAAATGCTTACAATGTGGGTGTAACGTTAAGCACACAGTGTGTGAAGTTGCTTAATTCACAAGGCTGATAACCTGATGTGGCTTTGCTATAAGAAAACACACACACAGGCACATTAGGTGACATCAGAGAGGTAACAAACAACCGTTAAATGTGGGTCGTAAAAAGACAAATATTGCAAGAAAACTTATTATAAATGATTATTATTTTCTTATTATATTAGATTTGTTTATTGCACATTTTAATTTATAAAATAGTAATTATGAAATGTTAATTAATTTATAAATTATTCATTTCGCTTACTTTTTCAGTGATTTAAATAATTTAATGTATAGACTATAAACTGTCAGTAAGTTCCAGCTTTGCGTGTATTTTGAAGTAAGATAAACTGGTAATTGTTTTCTTTATGTCATAGAATAGAACAGTATAACATTCAATGTATGTTTTGTTTAATTTTAAATACTAGTATGAATTTGAAGTTTTTTATTCAGAAAATTATTAATGTGAGAATTTCATAGTTTACAGAATATATTAAGTAACAATTCTTCCCAACAGTGCTTTCTCCCGTTCAAGGGGATTACTGATTATGTACAGTATAGTACAGTGATTCTGTATGAATCAGTTGCAAGTTCATAACATCGTATTTAATTGATACTAAAAATTAATTTTTCAACATATACTGGGGAATCGTGTGTGTTTTTCTTATAGCAAAGCCACATAAGGCTATCTGTATTCACCAAAGGTAATCGAACCCCTAAATTTAGCGTTGTAAATCCGAAAAATTACCGCTGTGCCAGGAGGGTACATTGAGGAAGCGCTGCTTCCTTTGCTTTCATGCTGGAAGCAGATTGTTGAAGTCGATAGTTGTCCTGTATAAAGAGTGCTCGTGTTCAAGGTCTGCATGTTAAGCTCAACTATAGTCAAGTGTTAACTATATAAGTCAAGTTAACTATAGTGTTCGGTTGTCTATAGAACAAATAACGACAGAATTTAGAAATATCACGAAAGGTAATCTAAACTAAACCTTACTGCTAGAACAAAAACTAGTTACTCACTGCTAGAAGAAAAACTAGTTACTCACTGCGAGAGCAAAAACTAGTTACTCAATGCTAGAACAAATACTAGTTACTCACTGCTAGAAGAAGAACTAGTTACTCACTGCTAGAACAAAAACTAGTTACTCACTGCTAGAACAAAAACTAGTTACTCACTGCTAGAACAAAAACTAGTTACTCACTGCTAGAAGAAAAAACTAGTTACTCACTGCTAGAACAAAAACTAGTTACTCACTGCTAGAGCAAAAACTAGTTACTCACTGCTAGAACAAATACTAGTTACTCACTGCTAGAACAAATACTAGTTACTCACTGCTAGAACAAAAACTAGTTACTCACTGCTAGAACAAAAACTAGTTACTCACTGCTAGAGCAAAAACTAGTTACTCACTGCTAGAAAAAAAATAGTGACTCACTGCTATAGAAAAAACTAGTTACTCACTGCTAGAGAAAAAACTAGTTATCACTGCTAGAGCAAAAACTAGTTACTCACTGCTAGAACAAAAACTAGTTACTCACTGCTAGAACAAATACTAGTTACTCACTGCTAGAGCAAAACTAGTTACTCACTGCCAGAGCAAAACTAGTTACTCACTGGTAGAACAAAACTAGTTACTCACTGCTAGAACAAAACTATTTACTCACTGTTAGAGAAAAAATCTAGTCACTCACTGCTAGAACAAAACTAGTTACTCACTGCTAGAACAAAACTAGTTACTCACTGCTAGAGCAAAACTAGTTACTCACTGCTAGAACAAAAACTAGTTACTCACTGCAAGAACAAAAACTAGTTACTCACTGCTAGAACAAAAACTAGTTACTCACTTCTAGAAGAAAAACTAGCTACTCACTGCTAGAACAAAAACTAGTCACTCACTGCTAGAAAAAAAATAGTGACTCACTGCTATAGAAAAAACTAGTTACTCACTGCTAGAGAAAAAACTAGTTATCACTGCTAGAGCAAAAACTAGTTACTCACTGCTAGAACATAAACTAGTAACTCACTGCTAGAACAAAAACTAGTTACTCACTGTTAGAACAAAAACTAGTTACTCAGTGCTAGAGCAAAAACTAGTTACTCACTGCCAGAGCAAAAACTAGTCACTCACTGGTAGAACAAAAACTAGTTACTCACTGCTAGAACAAAAACTATTTACTCACTGTTAGAACAAAATCTAGTCACTCACTGCTAGAACAAAAACTAGTTACTCACTGCTAGAACAAAAATTGGTTACTCAATGCTAGAGCAAAAACTAGTCACTCACTGCTAGAACAAAAACTAGTTACTCACTGCTAGAACAAAAACTAGTTACTCACTGCTAGAACAAAACTAGTTACTCACTGCTAGAACAAAAACTAGTTACTCACTTCTAGAAGAAAAACTAGCTACTCACTGCTAGAACAAAAACTAGTCACTCACTGCTAGAACAAAAACTAGTTACTCACTGCTAGAACAAAAACTAGTTACTCACTGTTAGAACAAAAACTAGTTACTCACTGCTAGAACAAAAACTAGTTACTCACTCTTAGAACAAAACTGGTTACTCACTGCTAGAGCAAAACTAGTTACTCACTGCTAGAGCAAAACTAGTTACTCACGCTAGAACAAAAACTGGTTACTCACTGCTAGAGAAAAAACTAGTTACTCACTGCTAGAACAAAAACTAGTTACTCACTGCTAGAACAAAAACTAGTCACTCACTGCTAGAAAAAAAATAGTGACTCACTGCTATAGAAAAACTAGTTACTCACTGCTAGAGAAAAAACTAGTTATCACTGCTAGAGCAAAAACTAGTTACTCACTGCTAGAACATAAACTAGTAACTCACTGCTAGAACAAAAACTAGTTACTCACTGTTAGAACAAAAACTAGTTACTCACTGCTAGAGCAAAAACTAGTTACTCACTGCTAGAACAAATACTAGTTACTCACTGCTAGAGCAAAACTAGTTACTCACTGCCAGAGCAAAAAACTAGTTACTCACTGGTAGAACAAAACTAGTTACTCACTGCTAGAACAAAACTATTTACTCACTGTTAGAACAAAATCTAGTCACTCACTGCTAGAACAAAACTAGTTACTCACTGCTAGAACAAAATTGGTTACTCACTGCTAGAGCAAAACTAGTCACTCACTGCTAGAACAAAACTAGTCACTCACTGCTAGAACAAAAACTAGTTACTCACTGCTAGAACAAAAACTAGTTACTCACTGCTAGAACAAAAACTAGTTACTCACTTCTAGAAGAAAAACTAGCTACTCACTGCTAGAACAAAAACTAGTCACTCACTGCTAGAACAAAAACTAGTTACTCACTGCTAGAACAAAAACTAGTTACTCACTGTTAGAACAAAAACTGGTTACTCACTGCTAGAGCAAAAACTAGATACTCACTGCTAGAGCAAAAACAAGTTACTCACTGCTAGAACAAAAACTGGTTACTCACAGCTAGAGAAAAAACTAGTTACTCACTCTTAGAACAAAAACTGGTTACTCACTGCTAGAGCAAAAACTAGTTACTCACTGCTAGAGCAAAAACTAGTTACTCACTGCTAGAACAAAAACTGGTTACTCACTGCTAGAGAAAAAACTAGTTACTCACTGCTAGAACAAAAACTAGTTACTCACTGCTAAAGCAAAAACTAGTTACTCACTGCTAGAACAAAAACTAGTTACTCACTCTTAGAACAAAAACTGGTTACTCACTGCTAGAGCAAAACTAGTTACTCACTGCTAGAGCAAAAACTAGTTACTCACGCTAGAACAAAACTGGTTACTCACTGCTAGAGAAAAACTAGTTACTCACTGCTAGAACAAAACTAGTTACTCACTGCTAGAACAAAAACTAGTCACTCACTGCTAGAAAAAAAATAGTGACTCACTGCTATAGAAAAACTAGTTACTCACTGCTAGAGAAAAAACTAGTTATCACTGCTAGAGCAAAAACTAGTTACTCACTGCTAGAACATAAACTAGTAACTCACTGCTAGAACAAAAACTAGTTACTCACTGTTAGAACAAAAACTAGTTACTCACTGCTAGAGCAAAAACTAGTTACTCACTGCTAGAACAAATACTAGTTACTCACTGCTAGAGCAAAAACTAGTTACTCACTGCCAGAGCAAAAACTAGTTACTCACTGGTAGAACAAAAACTAGTTACTCACTGCTAGAACAAAAACTATTTACTCACTGTTAGAACAAAATCTAGTCACTCACTGCTAGAACAAAAACTAGTTACTCACTGCTAGAACAAAAATTGGTTACTCAATGCTAGAGCAAAAACTAGTCACTCACTGCTAGAACAAAAACTAGTCACTCACTGCTAGAACAAAAACTAGTTACTCACTGCTAGAACAAAAACTAGTTACTCACTGCTAGAACAAAAACTAGTTACTCACTTCTAGAAGAAAAACTAGCTACTCACTGCTAGAACAAAAACTAGTCACTCACTGCTAGAACAAAAACTAGTTACTCACTGCTAGAACAAAAACTAGTTACTCACTGTTAGAACAAAAACTGGTTACTCACTGCTAGAGCAAAAACTAGATACTCACTGCTAGAGCAAAAACAAGTTACTCACTGCTAGAACAAAAACTGGTTACTCACAGCTAGAGAAAAAACTAGTTACTCACTCTTAGAACAAAAACTGGTTACTCACTGCTAGAGCAAAAACTAGTTACTCACTGCTAGAGCAAAAACTAGTTACTCACTGCTAGAACAAAAACTGGTTACTCACTGCTAGAGAAAAAACTAGTTACTCACTGCTAGAACAAAAACTAGTTACTCACTGCTAAAGCAAAAACTAGTTACTCACTGCTAGAGCAAAAACTAGTTACTCACTGCTAGAACAAATACTAGTTACTCACTGCTAGAGCAAAAACTAGTTACTCACTGCTAGAGCAAAAACTAGTTACTCACTGCCAGAGCAAAAACTAGTTACTCACTGGTAGAACAAAAACTAGTTACTCACTGCTAGAACAAAAACTATTTACTCACTGCTAGAACAAAAACTAGTCACTCACTGCTAGAACAAAAACTAGTCACTCACTGCTAGAACAAAAACTAGTCACTCACTGCTAGAACAAAAACTAGTTACTCACTGCTAGAGCAAAAACTAGTTACTCACTGCTAGAACAAAAATTGGTTACTCAATGCTAGAGCAAAAACTAGTCACTCACTGCTAGAACAAAAACTAGTTACTCACTGCTAGAACAAAAACTAGTTACTCACTGCTAGAACAAAAACTAGTTACTCACTGCTAGAACAAAAACTAGTTACTCACTTCTAGAAGAAAAACTAGCTACTCACTGCTAGAACAAAAACTAGTCACTCACTGCTAGAACAAAACTAGTTACTCACTGCTAGAACAAAACTAGTTACTCACTGTTAGAACAAAAACTAGTTACTCACTGCTGGAGAACAAAACTAGTTACTCACTCTTAGAACAAAAACTGGTTACTCACTGCTAGAGCAAAAACTAGTTACTCACTGCTAGAGCAAAAACTAGTTACTCACTGCTAGAACAAAAACTGGTTACTCACTGCTAGAACAAAAACTAGTTACTCACTGCTAGAGCAAAAACTAGTTACTCACTGCTAGAACAAAAACTGGTTACTCACTGCTAGAGAAAAAACTAGTTACTCACTGCTAGAACAAAAACTAGTTACTCACTGCTAAAGCAAAAACTAGTTACTCACTGCTAGAGCAAAAACTAGTTACTCACTGCTAGAACAAATACTAGTTACTCACTGCTAGAGCAAAAACTAGTTACTCACTGCCAGAGCAAAAACTAGTTACTCACTGGTAGAACAAAAACTAGTTACTCACTGCTAGAACAAAAACTATTTACTCACTGCTAGAACAAAAACTAGTCACTCACTGCTAGAACAAAAACTAGTCACTCACTGCTAGAACAAAAACTAGTCACTCACTGCTAGAACAAAAACTAGTTACTCACTGCTAGAGCAAAAACTAGTTACTCACTGCTAGAACAAAAACTAGTTACTCACTTCTAGAAGAAAAACTAGCTACTCACTGCTAGAACAAAAACTAGTCACTCACTGCTAGAACAAAAACTAGTTACTCACTGCTAGAGCAAAAACTATTTACTCACTGCTAGAACAAAAACTTTTACTCACTGCTAGAACAAAAACTAGTTACTCACTGCTAGAAAAAAAGTTACTCACTGCTAGGACAAAAACTAGTTACTTACTGCTAGAGGAAAAACTAGTTACTCACTGCTAGAGAAAAAACTAGTTACTCACTGCTAGAACAAAAACTAGTTACTCACTGCTAAAGCAAAAACTAGTTACTCACTGCTAGAGCAAAAACTAGTTACTCACTGCTAGAACAAATACTAGTTACTCACTGCTAGAGCAAAACTAGTTACTCACTGCTAGAGCAAAACTAGTTACTCACTGCCAGAGCAAAACTAGTTACTCACTGCTAGAACAAAAAACTAGTCACTCACTGCTAGAACAAAAACTAGTCAGTCACTGCTAGAACAAAAACTAGTTACTCACTGCTAGAGCAAAAACTAGTTACTCACTGCTAGAACAAAAACTAGTTACTCACTGCTAGAGCAAAAACTAGTTACTCACTGCTAGAACAAAAACTAGTTACTCACTTCTAGAAGAAAAACTAGCTACTCACTGCTAGAACAAAAACTAGTCACTCACTGCTAGAACAAAAACTAGTCACTCACTGCTAGAACAAAAACTAGTTACTCACTGCTAGAGCAAAACTAGTTACTCACTGCTAGAACAAAAATTAGTTACTCACTTCTAGAAGAAAAACTAGCTACTCACTGCTAGAACAAAAACTAGTCACTCACTGCTAGAACAAAAACTAGTTACTCACTGCTAGAGCAAAAACTACTTACTCACTGCTAGAACAAAAACTTTTACTCACTGCTAGAACAAAAACTAGTTACTCACTGCTAGAAAAAAAGTTACTCACTGCTGGGACAAAACTAGTTACTTACTGCAAGAGGAAAAACTAGTTACTCACTGCTAGAACAAAACTAGTTACTCACTGCTAGAGAAAAAACTAGTTACTCACTGCTAGAACAAAACTAGTTACTCACTGCTAGAGCAAAAACTAGTTACTCACTGCTAGAACAAATACTAGTTACTCACTGCTAGAGCAAAAACTAGTTACTCACTGCTAGAGCAAAAACTAGTTACTCACTGCCAGAGCAAAAACTAGTTACTCACTGCTAGAACAAAAACTAGTCACTCACTGCTAGAACAAAAACTAGTCACTCACTGCTAGAACAAAAACTAGTTACTCACTGTTAGAGCAAAAACTAGTTACACACTGCTAGAACAAAAACTAGTTACTCACTTCTAGAAGAAAAAAACTAGGTACTCACTGCTAGAACAAAACTAGTCACTCACTGCTAGAACAAAACTAGTCACTAACTGCTAGAACAAAACTAGTTACTCACTGCTAGAGCAAAAACTAGTTACTCACTGCTAGAACAAAAACTAGTTACTCACTTCTAGAAGAAAAACTAGCTACTCACTGCTAGAACAAAAACTAGTCACTCACTGCTAGAACAAAAACTAGTTACTCACTGCTAAAGCAAAAACTATTTACTCACTGCTAGAACAAAAACTTTTACTCACTGCTAGAACAAAAACTAGTTACTCACTGCTAGAAAAAAGTTACTCACTGCTGGGACAAAACTAGTTACTTACTGCTAGAGGAAAAACTAGTTACTCACTGCTAGAGAAAAACTAGTTACTCACTGCTAGAACAAAAACTAGTTACTCACTGCTAAAGCAAAAACTAGTTACTCACTGCTAGAGCAAAAACTAGTTACTCACTGTTAGAACAAAAACTAGTTACTCACTGCTAGAACAAAAACTAGTTACTCACTCTTAGAACAAAAACTGGTTACTCACTGCTAGAGCAAAAACTAGTTACTCACTGCTAGAGCAAAAACTAGTTACTCACGCTAGAACAAAAACTGGTTACTCACTGCTAGAGAAAAAACTAGTTACTCACTGCTAGAACAAAAACTAGTCACTCACTGCTAGAACAAAAACTAGTCACTCACTGCTAGAAAAAAAATAGTGACTCACTGCTATAGAAAAACTAGTTACTCACTGCTAGAGAAAAAACTAGTTATCACTGCTAGAGCAAAAACTAGTTACTCACTGCTAGAACATAAACTAGTAACTCACTGCTAGAACAAAAACTAGTTACTCACTGTTAGAACAAAAACTAGTTACTCACTGCTAGAGCAAAAACTAGTTACTCACTGCTAGAACAAATACTAGTTACTCACTGCTAGAGCAAAAACTAGTTACTCACTGCCAGAGCAAAAACTAGTTACTCACTGGTAGAACAAAAACTAGTTACTCACTGCTAGAACAAAAACTATTTACTCACTGTTAGAACAAAATCTAGTCACTCACTGCTAGAACAAAAACTAGTTACTCACTGCTAGAACAAAAATTGGTTACTCAATGCTAGAGCAAAAACTAGTCACTCACTGCTAGAACAAAAACTAGTCACTCACTGCTAGAACAAAACTAGTTACTCACTGCTAGAACAAAACTAGTTACTCACTGCTAGAACAAAAACTAGTTACTCACTTCTAGAAGAAAAACTAGCTACTCACTGCTAGAACAAAAACTAGTCACTCACTGCTAGAACAAAAACTAGTTACTCACTGCTAGAACAAAAACTAGTTACTCACTGTTAGAACAAAAACTGGTTACTCACTGCTAGAGCAAAAACTAGATACTCACTGCTAGAGCAAAAACAAGTTACTCACTGCTAGAACAAAAACTGGTTACTCACAGCTAGAGAAAAAACTAGTTACTCACTCTTAGAACAAAAACTGGTTACTCACTGCTAGAGCAAAACTAGTTACTCACTGCTAGAGCAAAACTAGTTACTCACTGCTAGAACAAAAACTGGTTACTCACTGCTAGAGAAAAAACTAGTTACTCACTGCTAGAACAAAACTAGTTACTCACTGCTAAAGCAAAACTAGTTACTCACTGCTAGAGCAAAACTAGTTACTCACTGCTAGAACAAATACTAGTTACTCACTGCTAGAGCAAAACTAGTTACTCACTGCTAGAGCAAAACTAGTTACTCACTGCCAGAGCAAAAAACTAGTTACTCACTGGTAGAACAAAACTAGTTACTCACTGCTAGAACAAAACTATTTACTCACTGCTAGAACAAAACTAGTCACTCACTGCTAGAACAAAACTAGTCACTCACTGCTAGAACAAAACTAGTCACTCACTGCTAGAACAAAACTAGTTACTCACTGCTAGAGCAAAAACTAGTTACTCACTGCTAGAACAAAATTGGTTACTCAATGCTAGAGCAAAACTAGTCACTCACTGCTAGAACAAAACTAGTTACTCACTGCTAGAACAAAACTAGTTACTCACTGCTAGAACAAAACTAGTTACTCACTGCTAGAACAAAACTAGTTACTCACTTCTAGAGAAAAACTAGCTACTCACTGCTAGAACAAAAACTAGTCACTCACTGCTAGAACAAAACTAGTTACTCACTGCTAGAACAAAACTAGTTACTCACTGTTAGAACAAAACTAGTTACTCACTGCTAGAACAAAACTAGTTACTCACTCTTAGAACAAAACTGGTTACTCACTGCTAGAGCAAAACTAGTTACTCACTGCTAGAGCAAAACTAGTTACTCACTGCTAGAACAAAACTGGTTACTCACTGCTAGAACAAAACTAGTTACTCACTGCTAGAGCAAAACTAGTTACTCACTGCTAGAACAAAACTGGTTACTCACTGCTAGAGAAAAAACTAGTTACTCACTGCTAGAACAAAAACTAGTTACTCACTGCTAAAGCAAAAACTAGTTACTCACTGCTAGAGCAAAAACTAGTTACTCACTGCTAGAACAAATACTAGTTACTCACTGCTAGAGCAAAACTAGTTACTCACTGCCAGAGCAAAACTAGTTACTCACTGGTAGAACAAAACTAGTTACTCACTGCTAGAACAAAACTATTTACTCACTGCTAGAACAAAACTAGTCACTCACTGCTAGAACAAAACTAGTCACTCACTGCTAGAACAAAACTAGTCACTCACTGCTAGAACAAAACTAGTTACTCACTGCTAGAGCAAAACTAGTTACTCACTGCTAGAACAAAACTAGTTACTCACTTCTAAAAGAAAAACTAGCTACTCACTGCTAGAACAAAACTAGTCACTCACTGCTAGAACAAAACTAGTTACTCACTGCTAGAGCAAAACTATTTACTCACTGCTAGAACAAAACTTTTACTCACTGCTAGAACAAAACTAGTTACTCACTGCTAGAAAAAAGTTACTCACTGCTGGGACAAAACTAGTTACTTACTGCTAGAGGAAAAACTAGTTACTCACTGCTAGAAAAAACTAGTTACTCACTGCTAGAACAAAACTAGTTACTCACTGCTAAAGCAAAACTAGTTACTCACTGCTAGAGCAAAACTAGTTACTCACTGCTAGAACAAATACTAGTTACTCACTGCTAGAGCAAAACTAGTTACTCACTGCTAGAGCAAAACTAGTTACTCACTGCCAGAGCAAAACTAGTTACTCACTGCTAGAACAAAACTAGTCACTCACTGCTAGAACAAAACTAGTCAGTCACTGCTAGAACAAAACTAGTTACTCACTGCTAGAGCAAAACTAGTTACTCACTGCTAGAACAAAACTAGTTACTCACTGCTAGAGCAAAACTAGTTACTCACTGCTAGAACAAAACTAGTTACTCACTTCTAGAAGAAAACTAGCTACTCACTGCTAGAACAAAACTAGTCACTCACTGCTGGAACAAAACTAGTCACTCACTGCTAGAACAAAACTAGTTACTCACTGCTAGAGCAAAACTAGTTACTCACTGCTAGAACAAAATTAGTTACTCACTTCTAGAAGAAAAACTAGCTACTCACTGCTAGAACAAAAACTAGTCACTCACTGCTAGAACAAAAACTAGTTACTCACTGCTAGAGCAAAAACTACTTACTCACTGCTAGAACAAAAACTTTTACTCACTGCTAGAACAAAAACTAGTTACTCACTGCTAGAAAAAAAAGTTACTCACTGCTAGGACAAAAACTAGTTACTTACTGCAAGAGGAAAAACTAGTTACTCACTGCTAGAACAAAAACTAGTTACTCACTGCTAGAGAAAAAACTAGTTACTCACTGCTAGAACAAAACTAGTTACTCACTGCTAGAGCAAAAACTAGTTACTCACTGCTAGAACAAATACTAGTTACTCACTGCTAGAGCAAAAACTAGTTACTCACTGCTAGAGCAAAACTAGTTACTCACTGCCAGAGCAAAACTAGTTACTCACTGCTAGAACAAAAACTAGTCACTCACTGCTAGAACAAAAACTAGTCACTCACTGCTAGAACAAAAACTAGTTACTCACTGTTAGAGCAAAAACTAGTTACACACTGCTAGAACAAAAACTAGTTACTCACTTCTAGAAGAAAAACTAGGTACTCACTGCTAGAACAAAAACTAGTCACTCACTGCTAGAACAAAAACTAGTTACTAACTGCTAGAACAAAACTAGTTACTCACTGCTAGAGCAAAACTAGTTACTCACTGCTAGAACAAAACTAGTTACTCACTTCTAGAAGAAAAAACTAGCTACTCACTGCTAGAACAAAAACTAGTCACTCACTGCTAGAACAAAAACTAGTTACTCACTGCTAGAGCAAAAACTATTTACTCACTGCTAGAACAAAAACTTTTACTCACTGCTAGAACAAAAACTAGTTACTCACTGCTAGAAAAAAGTTACTCACTGCTGGGACAAAACTAGTTACTTACTGCTAGAGGAAAACTAGTTACTCACTGCTAGAGAAAAAACTAGTTACTCACTGCTAGAACAAAACTAGTTACTCACTGCTAAAGCAAAACTAGTTACTCACTGCTAGAGCAAAACTAGTTACTCACTGCTAGAACAAATACTAGTTACTCACTGCTAGAGCAAAAACTAGTTACTCACTGCTAGAGCAAAAACTAGTTACTCACTGCCAGAGCAAAACTAGTTACTCACTGCTAGAACAAAACTAGTCACTCACTGCTAGAACAAAACTAGTCACTCACTGCTAGAACAAAACTAGTTACTCACTGCTAGAGCAAAACTAGTTACTCACTGCTAGAACAAAACTAGTTACTCACTGCTAGAGCAAAACTAGTTACTCACTGCTAGAACAAAACTAGTTACTCACTTCTAGAAAAAAACTAGCTACTCACTGCTAGAACAAAACTAGTCACTCACTGCTAGAACAAAACTAGTCACTCACTGCTAGAACAAAACTAGTTACTCACTGCTAGAGCAAAACTAGTTACTCACTGCTAGAACAAAAACTAGTTACTCACTGCTAGAACAAAAACTTTTACTCGCTGCTAGAACAAAAACTAGTTACTCACTGCTAGAAAAAAAAGTTACTCACTGCTGGGACAAAACTAGTTACTTACTGCTAGAGAGGAAAACTAGTTACTCACTGCTAGAACAAAACTAGTTACTCACTGCTAGAGAAAAAACTAGTTACTCACTGCTAGAACAAAAACTAGTTACTCACTGCTAAAGCAAAAACTAGTTACTCACTGCTAGAGCAAAAACTAGTTACTCACTGCTAGAAGAAATACTAGTTACTCACTGCTAGAGCAAAAACTAGTTACTCACTGCTAGAGCAAAACTAGTTACTCACTGCCAGGCAAAACTAGTTACTCACTGCTAGAACAAAACTAGTCACTCACTGCTAGAACAAAACTAGTCACTCACTGCTAGAACAAAACTAGTTACTCACTGTTAGAGCAAAACTAGTTACTCACTGCTAGAACAAAAACTAGTTACTCACTTCTAGAAGAAAAACTAGGTACTCACTGCTAGAACAAAAACTAGTCACTCACTGCTAGAACAAAAACTAGTCACTAACTGCTAGAACAAAACTAGTTACTCACTGCTAGAGCAAAAACTATTTACTCACTGTTAGAACAAAACTTTTACTCACTGCTAGAACAAAACTAGTTACTCACTGCTAGAAAAAAAGTTACTCACTGCTGGGACAAAACTAGTTACTCACTGCTAGAACAAAAACTATTTACTCACTGCTAGAACAAAAACTTTTACTCAGTGCTAGAACAAAAACTATTTACTCACTGCTAGAGCAAAAACTAGTTACTCACTGCTAGAACAAAAACTAGTTACTCACTGCTAGAGCAAAAACTAGTTACTCACTGCTAGAACAAAAACTAGTTACTCACTTCTAGAAGAAAAACTAGCTACTCACTGCTAGAACAAAAACTAGTCACTCACTGCTAGAACAAAAACTAGTCACTCACTGCTAGAACAAAAACTAGTTACTCACTGCTAGAGCAAAAACTAGTTACTCACTGCTAGAACAAAAATTAGTTACTCACTTCTAGAAGAAAAACTAGCTACTCACTGCTAGAACAAAACTAGTCACTCACTGCTAGAACAAAAACTAGTTACTCACTGCTAGAGCAAAAACTACTTACTCACTGCTAGAACAAAAACTTTTACTCACTGCTAGAACAAAAACTAGTTACTCACTGCTAGAAAAAAAAGTTACTCACTGCTAGGACAAAAACTAGTTACTTACTGCAAGAGGAAAAACTAGTTACTCACTGCTAGAACAAAAACTAGTTACTCACTGCTAGAGAAAAAACTAGTTACTCACTGCTAGAACAAAACTAGTTACTCACTGCTAGAGCAAAAACTAGTTACTCACTGCTAGAACAAATACTAGTTACTCACTGCTAGAGCAAAACTAGTTACTCACTGCTAGAGCAAAACTAGTTACTCACTGCCAGAGCAAAAACTAGTTACTCACTGCTAGAACAAAAACTAGTCACTCACTGCTAGAACAAAAACTAGTCACTCACTGCTAGAACAAAAACTAGTTACTCACTGTTAGAGCAAAAACTAGTTACACACTGCTAGAACAAAACTAGTTACTCACTTCTAGAGAAAAACTAGGTACTCACTGCTAGAACAAAAACTAGTCACTCACTGCTAGAACAAAAACTAGTCACTAACTGCTAGAACAAAACTAGTTACTCACTGCTAGAGCAAAAACTAGTTACTCACTGCTAGAACAAAAACTAGTTACTCACTTCTAGAAGAAAAACTAGCTACTCACTGCTAGAACAAAACTAGTCACTCACTGCTAGAACAAAACTAGTTACTCACTGCTAGAGCAAAACTATTTACTCACTGCTAGAACAAAAACTTTTACTCACTGCTAGAACAAAAACTAGTTACTCACTGCTAGAAAAAAAGTTACTCACTGCTAGGACAAAAACTAGTTACTTACTGCTAGAGGAAAAACTAGTTACTCACTGCTAGAGAAAAAACTAGTTACTCACTGCTAGAACAAAAACTAGTTACTCACTGCTAAAGCAAAAACTAGTTACTCACTGCTAGAGCAAAAACTAGTTACTCACTGTTAGAACAAAAACTAGTTACTCACTGCTAGAACAAAAACTAGTTACTCACTCTTAGAACAAAACTGGTTACTCACTGCTAGAGCAAAACTAGTTACTCACTGCTAGAGCAAAAACTAGTTACTCACGCTAGAACAAAAACTGGTTACTCACTGCTAGAGAAAAAACTAGTTACTCACTGCTAGAACAAAAACTAGTCACTCACTGCTAGAACAAAAACTAGTCACTCACTGCTAGAAAAAAAATAGTGACTCACTGCTATAGAAAAACTAGTTACTCACTGCTAGAGAAAAAACTAGTTATCACTGCTAGAGCAAAAACTAGTTACTCACTGCTAGAACATAAACTAGTAACTCACTGCTAGAACAAAACTAGTTACTCACTGTTAGAACAAAAACTAGTTACTCACTGCTAGAGCAAAACTAGTTACTCACTGCTAGAACAAATACTAGTTACTCACTGCTAGAGCAAAACTAGTTACTCACTGCCAGAGCAAAACTAGTTACTCACTGGTGGGAACAAAACTAGTTACTCACTGCTAGAACAAAACTATTTACTCACTGTTAGAACAAAATCTAGTCACTCACTGCTAGAACAAAACTAGTTACTCACTGCTAGAACAAAACTGGTTACTCAATGCTAGAGCAAAACTAGTCACTCACTGCTAGAACAAAACTAGTCACTCACTGCTAGAACAAAAACTAGTTACTCACTGCTAGAACAAAACTAGTTACTCACTGCTAGAACAAAAACTAGTTACTCACTTCTAGAGAAAAACTAGCTACTCACTGCTAGAACAAAACTAGTCACTCACTGCTAGAACAAAACTAGTTACTCACTGCTAGAACAAAACTAGTTACTCACTGTTAGAACAAAAACTGGTTACTCACTGCTAGAGCAAAAACTAGATACTCACTGCTAGAGCAAAAACAAGTTACTCACTGCTAGAACAAAAACTGGTTACTCACAGCTAGAGAAAAAACTAGTTACTCACTCTTAGAACAAAACTAGTTACTCACTGCTAGAGCAAAACTAGTTACTCACTGCTAGAGCAAAACTAGTTACTCACTGCTAGAACAAAAACTGGTTACTCACTGCTAGAGAAAAAACTAGTTACTCACTGCTAGAACAAAAACTAGTTACTCACTGCTAAAGCAAAAACTAGTTACTCACTGCTAGAGCAAAAACTAGTTACTCACTGCTAGAACAAATACTAGTTACTCACTGCTAGAGCAAAAACTAGTTACTCACTGCTAGAGCAAAAACTAGTTACTCACTGCCAGAGCAAAAACTAGTTACTCACTGGTAGAACAAAAACTAGTTACTCACTGCTAGAACAAAAACTATTTACTCACTGCTAGAACAAAAACTAGTCACTCACTGCTAGAACAAAACTAGTCACTCACTGCTAGAACAAAAACTAGTCACTCACTGCTAGAACAAAAACTAGTTACTCACTGCTAGAGCAAAAACTAGTTACTCACTGCTAGAACAAAAATTGGTTACTCAATGCTAGAGCAAAAACTAGTCACTCACTGCTAGAACAAAAACTAGTTACTCACTGCTAGAACAAAAACTAGTTACTCACTGCTAGAACAAAACTAGTTACTCACTGCTAGAACAAAACTAGTTACTCACTTCTAGAAGAAAAACTAGCTACTCACTGCTAGAACAAAAACTAGTCACTCACTGCTAGAACAAAAACTAGTTACTCACTGCTAGAACAAAAACTAGTTACTCACTGTTAGAACAAAAACTAGTTACTCACTGCTAGAACAAAAACTAGTTACTCACTCTTAGAACAAAACTGGTTACTCACTGCTAGAGCAAAACTAGTTACTCACTGCTAGAGCAAAACTAGTTACTCACTGCTAGAACAAAACTGGTTACTCACTGCTAGAACAAAACTAGTTACTCACTGCTAGAGCAAAACTAGTTACTCACTGCTAGAACAAAACTGGTTACTCACTGCTAGAGAAAAACTAGTTACTCACTGCTAGAACAAAACTAGTTACTCACTGCTAAAGCAAAACTAGTTACTCACTGCTAGAGCAAAACTAGTTACTCACTGCTAGAACAAATACTAGTTACTCACTGCTAGAGCAAAAACTAGTTACTCACTGCCAGAGCAAAACTAGTTACTCACTGGTGGAGAACAAAACTAGTTACTCACTGCTAGAACAAAACTATTTACTCACTGCTAGAACAAAACTAGTCACTCACTGCTAGAACAAAACTAGTCACTCACTGCTAGAACAAAACTAGTCACTCACTGCTAGAACAAAACTAGTTACTCACTGCTAGAGCAAAACTAGTTACTCACTGCTAGAACAAAACTAGTTACTCACTTCTAGAAGAAAAACTAGCTACTCACTGCTAGAACAAAACTAGTCACTCACTGCTAGAACAAAACTAGTTACTCACTGCTAGAGCAAAACTATTTACTCACTGCTAGAACAAAACTTTTACTCACTGCTAGAACAAAACTAGTTACTCACTGCTAGAAAAAAAGTTACTCACTGCTGGGACAAAACTAGTTACTTACTGCTAGAGGAAAAACTAGTTACTCACTGCTAGAGAAAAAACTAGTTACTCACTGCTAGAACAAAACTAGTTACTCACTGCTAAAGCAAAACTAGTTACTCACTGCTAGAGCAAAACTAGTTACTCACTGCTAGAACAAATACTAGTTACTCACTGCTAGAGCAAAACTAGTTACTCACTGCTAGAGCAAAACTAGTTACTCACTGCCAGAGCAAAACTAGTTACTCACTGCTAGAACAAAACTAGTCACTCACTGCTAGAACAAAACTAGTCAGTCACTGCTAGAACAAAACTAGTTACTCACTGCTAGAGCAAAACTAGTTACTCACTGCTAGAACAAAACTAGTTACTCACTGCTAGAGCAAAAACTAGTTACTCACTGCTAGAACAAAACTAGTTACTCACTTCTAGAAGAAAAACTAGCTACTCACTGCTAGAACAAAACTAGTCACTCACTGCTAGAACAAAACTAGTCACTCACTGCTGGAACAAAACTAGTTACTCACTGCTAGAGCAAAACTAGTTACTCACTGCTAGAACAAAACTAGTTACTCACTTCTAGAGAAAAACTAGCTACTCACTGCTAGAACAAAACTAGTCACTCACTGCTAGAACAAAACTAGTTACTCACTGCTAGAGCAAAACTGCTTACTCACTGCTAGAACAAAAACTTTTACTCACTGCTAGAACAAAACTAGTTACTCACTGCTAGAAAAAAAGTTACTCACTGCTGGGACAAAACTAGTTACTTACTGCAAGAGGAAAACTAGTTACTCACTGCTAGAACAAAACTAGTTACTCACTGCTAGAGAAAAACTAGTTACTCACTGCTAGAACAAAACTAGTTACTCACTGCTAGAGCAAAAACTAGTTACTCACTGCTAGAACAAATACTAGTTACTCACTGCTAGAGCAAAAACTAGTTACTCACTGCTAGAGCAAAAACTAGTTACTCACTGCCAGAGCAAAAACTAGTTACTCACTGCTAGAACAAAAACTAGTCACTCACTGCTAGAACAAAAACTAGTCACTCACTGCTAGAACAAAAACTAGTTACTCACTGTTAGAGCAAAAACTAGTTACACACTGCTAGAACAAAAACTAGTTACTCACTTCTAGAAGAAAAACTAGGTACTCACTGCTAGAACAAAAACTAGTCACTCACTGCTAGAACAAAAACTAGTCACTAACTGCTAGAACAAAACTAGTTACTCACTGCTAGAGCAAAAACTAGTTACTCACTGCTAGAACAAAACTAGTTACTCACTTCTAGAAGAAAACTAGCTACTCACTGCTAGAACAAAAACTAGTCACTCACTGCTAGAACAAAAACTAGTTACTCACTGCTAGAGCAAAAACTATTTACTCACTGCTAGAACAAAAACTTTTACTCACTGCTAGAACAAAAACTAGTTACTCACTGCTAGAAAAAAAGTTACTCACTGCTAGGACAAAAACTAGTTACTTACTGCTAGAGGAAAAACTAGTTACTCACTGCTAGAGAAAAAACTAGTTACTCACTGCTAGAACAAAAACTAGTTACTCACTGCTAAAGCAAAAACTAGTTACTCACTGCTAGAGCAAAAACTAGTTACTCACTGCTAGAACAAATACTAGTTACTCACTGCTAGAGCAAAAACTAGTTACTCACTGCTAGAGCAAAAACTAGTTACTCACTGCCAGAGCAAAAACTAGTTACTCACTGCTAGAACAAAAACTAGTCACTCACTGCTAGAACAAAAACTAGTCACTCACTGCTAGAACAAAAACTAGTTACTCACTGCTAGAGCAAAAACTAGTTACTCACTGCTAGAACAAAAACTAGTTACTCACTGCTAGAGCAAAACTAGTTACTCACTGCTAGAACAAAACTAGTTACTCACTTCTAGAGAAAAACTAGCTACTCACTGCTAGAACAAAACTAGTCACTCACTGCTAGAACAAAACTAGTCACTCACTGCTAGAACAAAACTAGTTACTCACTGCTAGAGCAAAAACTAGTTACTCACTGCTAGAACAAAAACTAGTTACTCACTGCTAGAACAAAAACTTTTACTCGCTGCTAGAACAAAAACTAGTTACTCACTGCTAGAAAAAAAGTTACTCACTGCTAGGACAAAAACTAGTTACTTACTGCTAGAGGAAAAACTAGTTACTCACTGCTAGAACAAAAACTAGTTACTCACTGCTAGAGAAAAAACTAGTTACTCACTGCTAGAACAAAAACTAGTTACTCACTGCTAAAGCAAAAACTAGTTACTCACTGCTAGAGCAAAAACTAGTTACTCACTGCTAGAAGAAATACTAGTTACTCACTGCTAGAGCAAAAACTAGTTACTCACTGCTAGAGCAAAAACTAGTTACTCACTGCCAGAGCAAAAACTAGTTACTCACTGCTAGAACAAAAACTAGTCACTCACTGCTAGAACAAAAACTAGTCACTCACTGCTAGAACAAAAACTAGTTACTCACTGTTAGAGCAAAAACTAGTTACTCACTGCTAGAACAAAAACTAGTTACTCACTTCTAGAAGAAAAACTAGGTACTCACTGCTAGAACAAAAACTAGTCACTCACTGCTAGAACAAAAACTAGTCACTAACTGCTAGAACAAAACTAGTTACTCACTGCTAGAGCAAAAACTATTTACTCACTGTTAGAACAAAAACTTTTACTCACTGCTAGAACAAAAACTAGTTACTCACTGCTAGAAAAAAAAGTTACTCACTGCTGGGACAAAACTAGTTACTCACTGCTAGAACAAAAACTATTTACTCACTGCTAGAACAAAAACTTTTACTCAGTGCTAGAACAAAAACTATTTACTCACTGCTAGAACAAAACTTTACTCAGTGCTAGAACAAAACTAGTCACTCACTGCTAGAACAAAACTAGTTTCTCACTGCTAAAGCAAAACTAGTTACTCACTGCTAGAACAAAACTAGTTACTCACTGCTAGAACTAGAACTAGTTACTCACTGCTAGAACAAAAACTAGTTACTCACTGCTAGAGCTAAAACTAGTTACTCACTGGTGGGAACAAAACTGGTTACTCACTGCTAGAGAAAAAACTAGTTACTCACTCTTAGAACAAAAACTGGTTACTCACTGCTAGAGCAAAAACTAGTTACTCACTGCTAGAGCAAAAACTAGTTACTCACTGCTAGAACAAAAACTGGTTACTCACTGCTAGAGAAAAAACTAGTTACTCACTGCTAGAACAAAAACTAGTTACTCACTGCTAAAGCAAAAACTAGTTACTCACTGCTAGAGCAAAAACTAGTTACTCACTGCTAGAGCAAAAACTAGTTACTCACTGCTAGAACAAATACTAGTTACTCACTGCTAGAGCAAAAACTAGTTACTCACTGCTAGAGCAAAAACTAGTTACTCACTGCCAGAGCAAAAACTAGTTACTCACTGGTAGAACAAAAACTAGTTACTCACTGCTAGAACAAAAACTATTTACTCACTGCTAGAACAAAAACTAGTCACTCACTGCTAGAACAAAAACTAGTCACTCACTGCTAGAGCAAAAACTAGTTACTCACTGCTAGAACAAAAACTAGTTACTCACTGCTAGAGCAAAAACTAGTTACTCACTGCTAGAACAAAAATTGGTTACTCACTGCTAGAGAAAAACTAGTTACTCACTGCTAGAACAAAACTAGTTACTCACTGCTAAAGCAAAACTAGTTACTCACTGCTAGAGCAAAACTAGTTACTCACTGCTAGAACAAATACTAGTTACTCACTGCTAGAGCAAAACTAGTTACTCACTGCTAGAGCAAAACTAGTTACTCACTGCCAGAGCAAAACTAGTTACTCACTGGTGGGAACAAAAACTAGTTACTCACTGCTAGAGAGAAAAACTAGTTACTCACTGCTAGAACAAAACTAGTCACTCACTGCTAGAACAAAACTAGTCACTCACTGCTAGAACAAAAACTAGTCACTCACTGCTAGAACAAAAACTAGTCACTCACTGCTAGAACAAAAACTAGTTACTCACTGCTAGAGCAAAAACTAGTTACTCACTGCTAGAACAAAACTAGTTACTCACTTCTAGAAGAAAAACTAGCTACTCACTGCTAGAACAAAACTAGTCACTCACTGCTAGAACAAAACTAGTTACTCACTGCTAGAGCAAAAACTATTTACTCACTGCTAGAACAAAACTTTTACTCACTGCTAGAACAAAAAACTAGTTACTCACTGCTAGAAAAAAGTTACTCACTGCTGGGACAAAACTAGTTACTTACTGCTAGAGGAAAAACTAGTTACTCACTGCTAGAGAAAAAACTAGTTACTCACACTAGAACAAAAACTAGTTACTCACTGCTAAAGCAAAAACTAGTTACTCACTGCTAGAGCAAAAACTAGTTACTCACTGCTAGAACAAATACTAGTTACTCACTGCTAGAGCAAAAACTAGTTACTCACTGATAGAGCAAAACTAGTTACTCACTGCCAGAGCAAAACTAGTTACTCACTGCTAGAACAAAAACTAGTCACTCACTGCTAGAACAAAAACTAGTCACTCACTGCTAGAACAAAACTAGTTACTCACTGCTAGAGCAAAACTAGTTACTCACTGCTAGAACAAAACTAGTTACTCACTGCTAGAGCAAAACTAGTTACTCACTGCTAGAACAAAACTAGTTACTCACTTCTAGAAGAAAAACTAGCTACTCACTGCTAGAACAAAACTAGTCACTCACTGCTAGAACAAAACTAGTCACTCACTGCTAGAACAAAACTAGTTACTCACTGCTAGAGCAAAAACTAGTTACTCACTGCTAGAACAAAAACTAGTTACTCACTTCTAGAAGAAAAACTAGCTACTCACTGCTAGAACAAAAACTAGTCACTCACTGCTAGAACAAAACTAGTTACTCACTTCTAGAGCAAAACTATTTACTCACTGCTAGAACAAAACTTTTACTCACTGCTAGAACAAAACTAGTTACTCACTGCTAGAAAAAAAAAGTTACTCACTGCTGGGACAAAACTAGTTACTTACTGCTAGAGGAAAAACTAGTTACTCACTGCTAGAACAAAACTAGTTACTCACTGCTAGAGAAAAACTAGTTACTCACTGCTAGAACAAAAACTAGTTACTCACTGCTAAAGCAAAAACTAGTTACTCACTGCTAGAGCAAAAACTAGTTACTCACTGCTAGAGCAAAAACTAGTTACTCACTGCTAGAGCAAAAACTAGTTACTCACTGCCATAGCAAAACTAGTTACTCACTGCTAGAACAAAAACTAGTCACTCACTGCTAGAACAAAACTAGTCACTCACTGCTAGAACAAAAACTAGTTACTCACTGCTAGAGCAAAAACTAGTCACTCACTGCTAGAACAAAAACTAGTTACTCACTTCTAGAACAAAAACTAGTTACTCACTTCTAGAAGAAAAAATAGCTACTCATTGCTAGAACAAAAACTAGTCACTCACTGCTAGAACAAAAACTAGTCACTAACTGCTAGAACAAAAACTAGTTACTCACTGCTGGAGCAAAAACTATTTACTCACTGTTAGAACAAAAACCTTTACTCACTGCTAGAACAAAAACTAGTTACTCACTGCTAGAAAAAAAAGTTACTCACTGCTAGGACAAAAACTAGTTACTCACTGCTAGAACAAAACTAGTTACTCACTGCTAGAGCAAAACTAGTTACTCACTGCCAGAGCAAAACTAGTTACTCACTGCTAGAACAAAAACTAGTCACTCACTGCTAGAACAAAAACTAGTAACTCACTGCTAGAACAAAAACTAGTTACTCACTGCTAGAGCAAAAACTAGTTACTCACTGCTAGAACAAAAACTAGTTACTCACTGCTAGAGCAAAAACTAGTTATTCACTGCTAGAACAAAAACTAGTTACTCACTTCTAGAAGAAAAACTATTTACTCACTGCTAGAACAAAAACTAGTCACTCACTGCTAGAACAAAAACTAGTCACTCACTGCTAGAACAAAAACTAGTTACTCACTGCTAGAGCAAAAACTAGTTACTCACTGCTAGAACAAAAACTAGTCACTCACTGCTAGAACAAAAACTAGTCACTAACTGCTAGAACAAAAACTAGTTACTCACTGCTAGAGCAAAAACTATTTACTCACTGTTAGAACAAAAACCTTTACTCACTGCTAGAACAAAAACTAGTTACTCACTGCTAGAAAAAAAAAGTTACTCACTGCTAGGACAAAAACTAGTTACTCACTGCTAGAACAAAAACTATTTACTCACTGCTAGAACAAAAACTTTTACTCAGTGCTAGAACAAAAACTATTTACTCACTGCTAGAACAAAACTTTACTCAGTGCTAGAACAAAACTAGTCACTCACTGCTAGAACAAAAACTAGTTTCTCACTGCTAAAGCAAAACTAGTTACTCACTGCTAGAACAAAACTAGTTACTCACTGCTAGAACTAGAACTAGTTACTCACTGCTAGAACAAAAACTAGTTACTCACTGCTAGAGCTAAAACTAGTTACTCACTGGTAGAACAAAAACTGGTTACTCACTGCTAGAGAAAAAACTAGTTACTCACTCTTAGAACAAAAACTGGTTACTCACTGCTAGAGCAAAAACTAGTTACTCACTGCTAGAGCAAAACTAGTTACTCACTGCTAGAACAAAACTGGTTACTCACTGCTAGAGAAAAAACTAGTTACTCACTGCTAGAACAAAACTAGTTACTCACTGCTAAAGCAAAACTAGTTACTCACTGCTAGAGCAAAACTAGTTACTCACTGCTAGAACAAATACTAGTTACTCACTGCTAGAGCAAAACTAGTTACTCACTGCTAGAGCAAAACTAGTTACTCACTGGTAGAACAAAACTAGTTACTCACTGCTAGAACAAAACTATTTACTCACTGCTAGAACAAAACTAGTCACTCACTGCTAGAACAAAACTAGTCACTCACTGCTAGAGCAAAACTAGTTACTCACTGCTAGAACAAAACTAGTTACTCACTGCTAGAGCAAAACTAGTTACTCACTGCTAGAACAAAAACTGGTTACTCACTGCTAGAGAAAAACTAATTACTCACTGCTAGAACAAAAACTAGTTACTCACTGCTAAAGCAAAACTAGTTACTCACTGCTAGAGCAAAACTAGTTACTCACTGCTAGAACAAATACTAGTTACTCACTGCTAGAGAAAACTAGTTACTCACTGCTAGAGCAAAACTAGTTACTCACTGCCAGAGCAAAACTAGTTACTCACTGGTAGAACAAAAACTAGTTACTCACTGCTAGAACAAAAACTATTTACTCACTGCTAGAACAAAAACTAGTCACTCACTGCTAGAACAAAAACTAGTCACTCACTGCTAGAACAAAACTAGTCACTCACTGCTGGGACAAAAACTAGTTACTCACTGCTAGAGCAAAAACTAGTTACTCACTGCTAGAACAAAAACTAGTTTCTCACTTGTAGAAGAAAAACTAGCTACTCACTGCTAGAACAAAAACTAGTCACTCACTGCTAGAACAAAAACTAGTTACTCACTGCTAGAGCAAAAACTATTTACTCACTGCTAGAACAAAAACTTTTACTCACTGCTAGAACAAAAACTAGTTACTCACTGCTAGAAAAAAAGTTACTCACTGCTAGGACAAAAACTAGTTACTTACTGCTAGAGGAAAAACTAGTTACTCACTGCTAGAGCAAAAACTAGTTACTCACTGCTAGAACAAATACTAGTTACTCACTGCTAGAGCAAAAACTAGTTACTCACTGCTAGAGCAAAAACTAGTTACTCACTGCCAGAGCAAAAACTAGTTACTCACTGCTAGAACAAAAACTAGTCACTCACTGCTAGAACAAAAACTAGTTACTCACTGCTAGAGCAAAAACTAGTTACTCACTGCTAGAACAAAAACTAGTTACTCACTGCTAGAGCAAAAACTAGTTACTCACTGCTAGAACAAAAACTAGTCACTCACTGCTAGAACAAAAACTAGTTACTCACTGCTAGAGCAAAAACTAGTTACTCACTGCTAGAACAAAAACTAGTCACTCACTGCTAGAACAAAAACTAGTCACTCACTGCTAGAACAAAAACTAGTTACTCACTGCTAGAGCAAAAACTAGTTACTCACTGCTAGAACAAAAA
Source organism: Tachypleus tridentatus (assembly GCF_004210375.1). NCBI lineage: Eukaryota > Metazoa > Arthropoda > Merostomata > Xiphosura > Limulidae > Tachypleus > Tachypleus tridentatus. The sequence continues at coordinate 113,667,167 of NC_134828.1, forward strand.
CTAGTTACTCACTGCTAGAGCAAAAACTAGTTACTCACTGCTAGAACAAAAACTGGTTACTCACTGCTAGAGAAAAAACTAATTACTCACTGCTAGAACAAAAACTAGTTACTCACTGCTAAAGCAAAAACTAGTTACTCACTGCTAGAGCAAAAACTAGTTACTCACTGCTAGAACAAATACTAGTTACTCACTGCTAGAGCAAAAACTAGTTACTCACTGCTAGAGCAAAAACTAGTTACTCACTGCCAGAGCAAAAACTAGTTACTCACTGGTAGAACAAAAACTAGTTACTCACTGCTAGAACAAAAACTATTTACTCACTGCTAGAACAAAAACTAGTCACTCACTGCTAGAACAAAAACTAGTCACTCACTGCTAGAACAAAAACTAGTCACTCACTGCTAGAACAAAAACTAGTTACTCACTGCTAGAGCAAAAACTAGTTACTCACTGCTAGAACAAAAACTAGTTACTCACTTCTAGAAGAAAAACTAGCTACTCACTGCTAGAACAAAAACTAGTCACTCACTGCTAGAACAGAAACTAGTTACTCACTGCTAGAGCAAAAACTATTTACTCACTGCTAGAACAAAAACTTTTACTCACTGCTAGAACAAAAACTAGTTACTCACTGCTAGAAAAAAAGTTACTCACTGCTAGGACAAAAACTAGTTACTTACTGCTAGAGGAAAAACTAGTTACTCACTGCTAGAGAAAAAACTAGTTACTCACTGCTAGAACAAATACTAGTTACTCACTGCTAGAGCAAAAACTAGTTACTCACTGCTAGAGCAAAAACTAGTTACTCACTGCCAGAGCAAAAACTAGTTACTCACTGCTAGAACAAAAACTAGTCACTCACTGCTAGAACAAAAACTAGTCACTCACTGCTAGAACAAAAACTAGTTACTCACTGCTAGAGCAAAAACTAGTTACTCACTGCTAGAACAAAAACTAGTTACTCACTGCTAGAGCAAAAACTAGTTATTCACTGCTAGAACAAAAACTAGTTACTCACTTCTAGAAGAAAAACTAGCTACTCACTGCTAGAACAAAAACTAGTCACTCACTGCTAGAACAAAAACTAGTCACTCACTGCTAGAACAAAAACTAGTTACTCACTGCTAGAGCAAAAACTAGTTACTCACTGCTAGAACAAAAACTAGTTACTCCCTTCTAGAAGAAAAACTAGCTACTCACTGCTAGAACAAAAACTAGTCACTCACTGCTAGAACAAAAACTAGTTACTCACTTCTAGAGCAAAAACTATTTACTCACTGCTAGAACAAAAACTTTTACTCACTGCTAGAACAAAAACTAGTTACTCACTGCTAGAAAAAAAAGTTACTCACTGCTAGGACAAAAACTAGTTACTTACTGCTAGAGGAAAAACTAGTTACTCACTGCTAGAACAAAAACTAGTTACTCACTGCTAGAGAAAAACTAGTTACTCACTGCTAGAACAAAAACTAGTTACTCACTGCTAAAGCAAAAACTAGTTACTCACTGCTAGAGCAAAAACTAGTTACTCACTGCTAGAACAAATACTAGTTACTCACTGCTAGAGCAAAAACTAGTCACTCACTGCTAGAGCAAAAACTAGTTACTCACTGCCAGAGCAAAAACTAGTTACTCACTGCTAGAACAAAAACTAGTCACTCACTGCTAGAACAAAAACTAGTCACTCACTGCTAGAACAAAAACTAGTTACTCACTGCTAGAGCAAAAACTAGTTACTCACTGCTAGAACAAAAACTAGTTACTCACTTCTAGAAGAAAAACTAGCTACTCAGTGCTAGAACAAAAACTAGTCACTCACTGCTAGAACAAAAACTAGTCACTAACTGCTAGAACAAAAACTAGTTACTCACTGCTAGAGCAAAAACTATTTACTCACTGTTAGAACAAAAACCTTTACTCACTGCTAGAACAAAAACTAGTTACTCACTGCTAGAAAAAAAAGTTACTCACTGCTAGGACAAAAACTAGTTACTCACTGCTAGAACAAAAACTATTTACTCACTGCTAGAACAAAAACTTTTATTCAGTGCTAGAACAAAAACTATTTACTCACTGCTAGAACAAAAACTTTTACTCAGTGCTAGAACAAAAACTAGTCACTCACTGCTAGAACAAAAACTAGTTTCTCACTGCTAAAGCAAAAACTAGTTACTCACTGCTAGAACAAAAACTAGTTACTCACTGCTAGAACTAGAACTAGTTACTCACTGCTAGAACAAAAACTAGTTACTCACTGCTAGAGCTAAAACTAGTTACTCACTGGTAGAACAAAAACTAGTTACTCACTGCTAGAACAAAAACTAGTTACTCCTTAAAAGAACTGTTAGATAAATATCTGAACACAATGTGAAATGAAGTTAGCTTTGAATAGAGCACTGGGCAGAAACAAAAATTGTAAAAGTGCTGAGAAATGAATAGAATAGATAAAGTTAAATATTTATGAGTCATTGTAGATAGCTGCTGAGATTGAAGGTCCCACATATTAGATTTAACTAAAAAAAATGCTGAAGTTAGTATAGAAATTTGTAACAGTCAGAGTACTTTTGTCGATAGATAAATTAAGGATATTATAGTGAAGATTAGTTCAGTCTATCTTGCAACGTGGAGTCATGACTGGAGCAGCGGGTGCTGATTCTATACAAATGCAGTTAGTCTTATTGTAGTAAAGTTTTATGAGGCTTAGAAAGAAATGAATGGAAGTATCTACGTCTCTGTTTAAACTGCTTTGAATATTAAATATTGAGAAGATGTTTTTTTTTTAAAGTGCATTGATTAGATTAAATAGTGGGAGACAACCAGTGAAGCAGCTATATCATTCTGGTAACACTTAATTAAGGGTCTGTATGAGTTAACTGGGTGAAGTTTAACAGTACGCCTTAGGTATTGGTATTTTTAACACACTTCTGGAACAAATACATACAACTCATAAACCAAAATGATTAAAAACAGTTATAAAGCATTTTATTGGTTTGAACAAAAATAAAAGATGAATATTTAAGTACGTAAATAGTTATTGTAAATAACAATCAAGAGAAAATAACTAAGCTTAAATTAAATGAATTATAGAAGATAGTATAATATAAATTCTTATAATAATATATTTTAAGAAACAGCTCTCCACTAGTACAACTGTATGTCTACGGATTTACACCGCTGAAAGTAGCGATTCAATTACCCCGGGTGAGCTCAGCAGATAGCCTGATGTGGTTTTGCTATAAGAAAAGACACATACGAGAAACATCTTTATTTTTATAAGTAATTACAATTCACTTTAAACAATATATATTGCTCAGTATTTATTTAAGAGGCAAGCCTAGCTATATTACATATATAACTTTTAGGTCTCTATTTTATGTATGAAATACTTATATTCGTTATGTAGTTATATTGAGACTTTTCCCAGCACAGGGAACTCAGCCCTGAAGTGGAAGTTAATTTCAATTCAATTTTTGTATTAATAATGTAAAACAAACACTAACCCACTAAATCATGTTTTTTTTTTATAAATAAACACTTTATTGGGTTTAGTTTGTTCAGCGCTGCGAATATTACGTTGTTTTTTTAACGAATAGAGATACGAAATTAACTATTTACATTTCTGCTTAGAGGCCGAACGGATAACGTTGGTTACACTTAACGTGGAAAGTGAATAAATAAGACATTTTAAACTTGATTTTACTGTGTTCTCTTTATTGCATAATGAAGAACAACCTGATTAATAGAAGAAATGTGTTAAAACAGCACTGTGCAAGATGGTAATTTAGTGACTGGTAATAACTTTACAGTTTTGATTGTCACTTAAACTAGGTTTTTAATGTTATAAGCCACTAAGCCACAACGGAAGAAAGACTTGAAAGATATGACAAATGTTCTTATTTCTATCAGAACCCAACTATTTCTGTGTTTCAAAGATTATCGAAATCTAAAAACAGTAATATCGTTTCAAAATTGTTTATGAGTACAAATACGGCACTTTGTTTGTTTTGAATTTCGCGCAAAGCTACTCGAGGGCTATCTGCTTTAGCCGTCCCTAATTTATCAGTGTAGGGCTAGAGCGAAGGCAGCTAGTTATCACCACCCATCACCAACTCTTGGGCTACTCTTTTACCAACGAATAGTGGAATTGACTGCACATTATAACGACCCCACGACTAAAAGAGCGAGCATGTTTGGTGCGACCGGGATTCGAACCTGCAACCCTCGGATTACGAGTCGAACGCCTTAACGCGCTTGGCCATGCCGGGCCCAAATAAGGTGCATTACAATAAAAATAAAAACAAGTCGCAATATAGTCAATATACTGCAAGAAAATCAAGTTTTACGAGATACCACGAGAAATAAAAGTAGGCCTAAAGTAAGACTAACATAAGTATAATCTATATTTATCGTGTCAGTCATAGAGCTTCAAATTACATTTCTGAATGTGGAAAGTTTAACAAGCGATAAAAAGTGTCGTTCTGACATGTCTCATATCTTAGGAAAGGTAAAATTATCCTATAATTAGTAAGTGAAATGCTGTAATGCACAATCCAGTTGCTTCTGATATTATTCTTACTTTTGTAATGTCTAAAAAATAAATTACAACATTTCGTTTGATTACGTCTACAAAAAAAACTTAGATATATTAATGACCCAATATGAAAGTAAGTTATACGGTAGTTTCCTTGTGACGTAGAGGTATAGTTCCATTAAACAGTGTTTATGGCAAAAATGATGTAGGAATCTTCAAATCACACCTGTAGTTACTTCTACTTCATGCAATGGAAATAACTTTATGAATATATAATCCGTTTATAAAATCCATTTGAAGAAATGTGTCATAACGTACTAAGAATATACAACATTCAGAATGTATGAGTTAAAACTGTTATCAGTTTACGCAGGAGGGGGCCGAAGACAAACAACATTTCCAAGTAAGATCTTGTTGTTTATATGAATAAATAACTGAAGATAGTTTCGCTATATGGTTAATGATGCGCATAAATAGATGAAGGAGATTACCACTGTCGCCATCTAGTGAAACTACAGCCAAGGCTTGAGAAACTTTGACATTATATCAGATTTCACGAGGTGCTTTGGTGTGTGGCCCTAGAACATCGGCCTGGCATTGCCAGGTGGATAAGGTACTCGATTCGTCATCTGAGGGTTGCGAGTTCGAATCCCCGTCACACCAAACATGCTTACCTTTTCAGTCGTGGGGCGTTATAATGTTACGGTCAATCCCACTATTCGTTGGTAAAAGAGTAGCCCAAGAGTCGGCGGTGGGTGGTGATGACTAGCTGCCTTCCCTCTGGTCTTATACTGCTAAATTAGGAACGGCTAGCGTAGTTAGCTCTCGAGTAGCTTTGCGCGAAATTCAGAACAAACGAAACCAACTAAACCCTAAAACATCACAGAATAAACCCGTGAAGTAATTCGTGATGACTAGAAACCCACTTTAAGTTCAAAAGTATCTCAAGACGGCTGGCGTGGGTATTAAAACTTTTATTGAAATAAAGTAGAGAACAACGTTTCGACATTCTTATGTCATCTTCAGGTTGGCAAAGGTTCTTTAATGAAAGTTATAATAGCCATAGCAGTCGTCTTGAGATACATGAATATCACTGATATATGTTCATCAAACATTCACAAAAACCGTTTGTCATCTCGAACAATGTGATCCAGTTCAGTTGGATTCGTTGTGCCCCCAATTGGCTCAGCGGTATGTCTGCGGACTTACAACGCTAAAAACCGGGTTTCGATACCCGTGGTGAGCAGAGCACAGATAGCCCATTGAGTAGCTTTGTGCTTAATTGAAAACAACAACAACGAAAAGACTTTTTGTATAGATGCGACTTTTTTATTTCCAATTTTGTCCCATTGAATATTGCGTTTCTTCTGAGTCCGTGTTGTGCGACTCCTGTGGATTCATTTTGGAGTATTGTCACTTCCTTTGTGACACTATACGTAAATCACCCGTAGTGTCTTGGTGCTGAGACTCTCGCTAGTAATGATTTCTAAAGCACGTTTGTTAGTCAAATCCGTTTCAAATAATAATTCTCTTTGAATAGTTCGTCATGAAAGACCAGAAACAAATCTGTCTCGTGATGCCTTCTTTAAAAAACCCCACCAAACTTACAATCTCTTGATAATTTTCTTACTTCAGTGCTAAATGCCTGTTGAGTTGATTAAAGAAGGAAAATTTAAATCGTTTATTACGATCGTATCTGGAGTGAGATGAGCTTCGAATGTAGCTGTTAGCCCGATTTAGCTGACGACAACAAAGTTTTCAATAGTGCATATATTTTGGCACCAATAACAGTGCTGTATACCTGGCTTCATCAGTGCCGTTGGTCGAAATATTATTGTAGATGCTCTTAATAAGATTGAAAATCTTCCTTTGTGACGTCAAATTAGTCAACTAGTTCCGGTAGACGTGTTACCAAGTTGGCTGTAACGTATATCAAATAATTTTACTTGTTATTGTTCCAAAGAACGTTGTTTTTGTGATTCTTACTCCTAACAAATTTCTTATCACAGTTTACTCAACATATTTCTTAGCTCTCAGTTTATTCTGCTGATACTCTAACTTAGTTTGTTCCACAAATTTTCTAACGTAGTTTTAAAGAAATATCTTTGCCTTAGTTTGTTCAGCAAATCTTTTAACTTAGTTTGTTCAACAGATTTCCTAACTTAGTTTATTCAACAGATTTCCTAACTTAGTTTGTTCAACAGATTTCCTAACTTAGTTTGTTCAATGGGTTTCCTAACTTAGTTTGTTCAACAGATTTCCTAACTTAGTTTGTTCAACAGATTTCCTGACTTAGTTTGTTCAATAGGTTTCTAACTTAGTTTGTTCAACAGATTTCTAACTTAGTTTGTTCAATAGATTTCCTAACTTAGTTTGTTCAACAGATTTCCTAACTTAGTTTGTTCAACAGATTTCCGGACATATGTTGTTCAACAAATTTCTTAGCCTTAATTGTAAGCTGTAGGCTCTCTAGCTTAGTTTCCAACATATTTTCCAACTCTGTTTGTTCCACATATTTTTTAGTTCTGAGTTTATTCTACAGATTTCTTAACTTTATTTGTTGAACGTATTTATTAAATTAGCTTGTTTAATAGATTTTCTAACTTATTTTGTTCAACAGATTTCCTAACTTAGTTTGTTCAACAGATTTCCTAACTTAGTTTGTTCAACAGATTTCCTAACTTAGTTTGTTCAACAGATTTCCTAACTTAGTTTATTCAATAGGTTTCCGGACATATGTTGTTCAACAGATTTCTTAGCCTTAATTGTAAGCTGTAGGTTCTCTAGCTTAGTTTCCAACATATTTTCGAACTCTGTTTGTTCCACATATTTTTTTTAGTTCTGAGTTTATTCTGCAGATTTCTTATCTTTATTTGTTCAACGTATTTTTTAAATTAGCTTGTTTAATAGATTTTCTAACTTAGTTTGTTCAACAGATTTTCTATTAGTCTGTTCTGTAAATTTCAAAATTCAAAATTGTGTAATTTCTTCCTGCTGAAATTTTGGTTTTAGGGTGTAATCAGTTGAAATTTCTATAAACTGTTCTTTCTCTTTCAAAGACAAGTCGTTGATATTTGCAAAGTGAACAAAGGGATTTTGAATCCACAGTAATTTTTCTAAATGAGGAAGGAATTACTTCCCAATAGTTGTACACAAATCAGATATGTACTGCAAGACTGAAACTTTTGCATCTTCACTTAAGGAAATTTCATTCATAACTAAAAACAACTGAGATTTCCGAAGCAATCAAGTAAGTATACATTCTTCCCAAAGTTTTAGCTTACGTTAAAGCACTTCTATTTTACTCTGAACTTTCAAGTATGTTTCCCTGGTACCCTACTTTCTAGCATTAACTTCATTTAGACAAGCAAATACATCTGAAAGGTTAGCCACTTCCTGAATCCAGCATTTGTCCATTAACATGTATGCAAGCTCAAAATGGCATTCAGATGAAAAGTAACTTATCTCTTCACGCAGTTTATAAAACCGAACAAGCACTTTTTTCTCCGAGAAAGTCATCGGGCTTCAGTATAAAGAAACAAATTTTTATGCACACTTCCCATATCCTCACAGGGTAAACTGAAGATCCTCGCATTGAGTGGTCTTGATTTTATAAAATTGACTATTTTTATGACATCACCCGATACCTCTTTTAAGTCTTCTGGCATTTACTTTGCATACCTTCAAATTCAATAATTGTAATATGTGTCCGTTCCTAACAAACGTAAGCCTGGTACACTTACGTATTCCAAGACTACATAGTTGTTTGTTCGTGTGAATGTAAATTCTTGTTATAATTTACTTCTTACAGATATCGTCCTTCTGTCCCCCACGTGGACAACTTACGAACCTCAGGCTCGAATCACAAGACACAAAATACACGTTGTTCCTGTTGATTTGAATACTAGCTGGAAACTGACGCCAGAAATTTTGACCAAGGTAAGCTATGTTACAATATGATAGAGCTATTCTGACTTCATAAAAACTTTGTTATAGAAATATGTTAACTTAGATAGTAAACGTTGTAATACAACTTATATTTTCAACTAGTAACGTCCTTTATTGTAGAACGCGTCTCTTAATATAGGAAGAATATGTTGGCAAACATTATATATCTAATGATAGATAAATTACATTGATATACAATAGATACCTCAACTACACCATCATGTAACATATATGTCGGCCCGGCATGGCCAGGTGAGTTAAGGCGTTAGAAACCTAATCTGGGGGTCGCGGGTTCAAATTCCCTTCGCACCAAACATGCTCGCCCTTTCAGCCGTAGAGACATTATAATGTTACAGTCAATCCCAGTATTCGTTGGTAAAAGAGTAGCCTAAGAGTTGGCGATGGGTCATGATGACTAGCTGCCTTCCTTCTAGTCTTATACTGCTAAATTAGGGACGGCTAGCGCAGATAGCCGTCGTGTAGCTTTGCGCGAAATTAAAAAAACAAACATATGTGTTAAGTAGAGTATACCATTATGTAACGTATATGTTAAGTGGAGCACACCATTATGTATCACAGAGTTTGCAATGGATATCGCGACCTATTTAAAGTATATTGTCATACACCAGCTACGCCTATCGCCATAAAACAGATTGTAAATCCATGTCGAGTATATGACCACACGACGGATTTTAACACTACTGAGATACACCATCATTTTCATGATAATTTTACAAGTTAGAGTTTACAGTCAATTACCAAACAATGTAAATTAAAAAAAAAGTATTATATATTTGACAATGTGATAAAAATAGAGCATATTATCATGTATCAAATAGCTTGAGAAAGGTAGATTAGTACCAGAATACGCTTATGCTTCTTGGTACTGATTTGTTATGTGAGTCCATGAGATCATGAAACGTTATAGCCCCATTCCACGAAGTGGAATCGGAGGACATGTTAGCAGGGGTAAGGTGTAGATAATCAGTGGTATCATAAATTCAAGTTGTATCATGAGAGGATGAGCCGTAAATGATAAAAACTGGGGTGGGAGAAGAGTGTAGGATATGATATGAGAATACAGAAGTGCTGGATGTGTACAACAAGAAGTACAGCAGTCAGTGTATTTTAATCTGTGTGAGTACGTGAGTTGTTGAAGTGGTTATTCATTTGCAATTCAATATCAAAATATTTTTCATAATATATTATATTCACAAAAAACAAACAATTCTACAGAATTTACACTTCCTTTAATTTTTTAATTGGCATGCATTCAACCAGGTTATGATGTGTCACTGAGCAGACGCAGTATATCCAAATGGTGCGCATGCTTGAAACCTTTGGGACATTCGTACTAATACCATCCCTGTTCAGAAGAAGGGAGTTAATCAACCACAAATAAAAGTAGTAGATAATAATAGCAAAGAGAGAAACGTAATTTACTAATGTGTTGTAACAGCACATCTTTCAGTGAAGAAGCAGGAAGATTATAATGCTGCTATTCGAGCATCCCAAGGAGTTAGGCTTAAATTCATTTGTTCAGTAATTACAAGCTGTCTTACCCAGAGTATTTTTAATACTTTTCAAAGCTTACTCGAAACCAAAGTCAGAAATAAAAAAAAAGAAAAGAGACAACTTTATGCAAACTGTATGTGAAAGAATTTCTAGAAAGCATGATACAAATCTGCGCGTGCCTGTTTTTATCTATAGACAACTGATTGAATAACATTTAAAAGATCAAGATAAGGAATCCTGATTCTGCCTTTACGTAACTTTTAGCAATGTACTGAAAGTGCACTTACTTTAGGGTAGCTGACCCAGAATAAGTAAGTTAAAATAATCAAAAATAAATAAAGAAACATAATTATATATTCATATGGAAATAAAAGAAGCAATAATAATAATAAAACGTGAGACAGAAGAAGTTCACAAATGTGAAAAAAAGAAAATGAAGGCAGTGTTACAAAAAATGTCTGCAGACTTTTACTTGATACCAACATTGGCCTCCCAATGAATTCATCCGCTGGAAAATCCTAGAGATGAAACTATCACTAATCTACAGGTTAACTAAGTTAACATCAGGATCCTCCAAGAAGACTCAGTTACTCTACCAGAAATCTCCAGTCGAAATCAGCCATTACCATTGTCCTAAAAGTGAAGCATGCTTAGACCAGAAACATGAGGATGACAAAATAACACATCAGAATTGGATTTTTCCAGGTGATCCATCACTCTCACCAAAAACATTCAGATCAACTTATTCACCATCTCTTGGAACCTCCAGGTGAACTCAACACAAAAAGGATCTTGGTATTAATCCATCCATCACCATAATCTCTATATCAGACCTTCAAGGAACGCACCAAACTTCAGGTAAGTTCCGTCTTCAACAGTAACTTTCAGGCAAGCCACCAACATCAATTTTCAAATATCCTAAAATCCTCCAGGATTCCCTCATTCAACCTATCTGTCGTGATAAAATTTTAGTTCAGTTCACATACAACCACCAACATGCAGATAAACTCAACAACTATTAAGTGATCCCATAAGTAATGTCCAAAAAACTTAATACAGAAAGTACATCATTACTTCTGTCTTTGTAGAAGGCTTTAGTGACTAAAATATTTAGTAGGACGTGCATAAAAATGTTTAGACAAATAAAAGAAACTAATCTAAGTCCACTTTTTCAGATCATTAATCAAATAAACCTTTATGAAGATGGATGTATCTGAGGAACACATTAGGCATATAATGCTTTATGAGTTTACAAAAGGCAATAGTGCAGCAGAAACTACACGAAACATTCAAGGTGTTTATGGTGCGAAGTCTCTCAATGAAAGAAAATGTCGAAGGTGGTTTCAGAAGTTCAGATCAGGTGACTACAGCTTAAGTGATGTAACACATTCAGGTCGTTCTGTTGAGTTTAATGATGGCTTCCTGCTGGCAGCACTTGATGAAGGTTGTGCTGTAACAGTTGAAGAACTAGCACAGAAGCTTAATTCAACCCATTCAACAGTTCACCGTCATCTGCAACAGCTTGGAAAGGTGTCAAACTTAGAAAATGGGTCCTCCATGATTTGACAGAAGGCAACCTTAGAGCAAGAGTGAACATTTGCACTTCTCTGCACTCTCGTGAACGTATCTCACCTTTTTTAGACAGGTCAGTGACTAGAGATGAAAAATGGATATACTACAAAAATGTTAAACGCCGCAGACAATGGGTCAGTGCAGGTAAACTGCCTAAAGCACAGTTCCAAATCGGCCTCCACCTTAGGAAAGTCTTGTTAAGCGTTTGATGGGATATTGTTGGTGCAACATTCAAGCGCTCTAACTGTTGGCAATAGAAGTCTGATGTAATCGTTACATTGAAGGAAAAGAGGCCTGCTTTGATCAGTCGTAAAGGTGTTGTGTTACACCAGTACAATGAACGGCCACATACAGCAAGGATCACAACTGAAAAGATTGAAAAGCTAGACTGGGAAAACTTCCACATCCTCCTTATTCTCCAGACCTTGTCCAATCTGATTATCATGTATTCCGAAGTTTGCAGGACTGTCAAGATGAAAACGAGCTTGGAACACATGAAGATGTCAAAACTACCCCTTTTAACATTCTTTTCCTCCAAACCCCAAGAATTTTATAAAAGTGGCATTCAGAAGCTTGCGAATCGTTGACAGGAAGTAATTAATAACAATGTAACATACATTATTGATTAAATAATATTAAAAGTGTTTGAGATCCTTTCTTTTTTCTGAACCTAAAATCGGACATTACTTAATGGATGACTTGATGTATTAATTTTCAAATGAAACCATACACCACCAAAAACCTTCAAGGGAATAATTAAACCTTCAAACATGCCAATCACTACAAGTAACTTCCTAGTGAAACTAGCCATTACAAAGAACCTTCAGATGAATAGTTAAACCTCCAAACCATCCAAATCACTGGCAGTGTCTTTCAGGTGAAACCAGCCATGACACAGAACCTTCAAAAAAATAGTTAAACCTACAAACCAAACCTCCTTGGGTCTGGGTAATGTTTATCATATAGTTGGCATGGTATGGAAATCAGGATCCCCTTAAGTGCATCTTTCGAAACGTATTTAGCTACGAATGGTCAAGTGGTTAGCATACAAGGTTGCAGATCAGAAGGTCCAAAATTAGGGTCACGATGTGGTGTTGAACACATTGCATACTTTCATCTGTTGTGGTCTTATACTCGTGACAGTCAATCCTACTACTAGTTTAAGAGTAGCTACATCGGTGGTGGGCTCTGCTGACTGGTTGTCTTCCATCTGGCCAACATTTCCATATCAAGAATGGTTATGTCTAAACTATAGAAATACTGGGTCCATGTATTATATTGAAGTTGAAACTACCAGATATTATGCGAAACGTGTCAGTGCTTGGAGCTGTAATTATGATCTATAATAGTAAATATCGATCTCTGGAGTTACTGTACAATTCAATTATAAATGTCAAACAGAGGTCAGAATTCAGTTGTAAATGGCAAACAGAGGTCAAAATTCAGTTATAAATGTCAGAGGTCAGTTTTATTTAATTCTTAGGATATATTGCTTAGTTTATAAACTTGGGAAATACGTCAAGAAGGAAAAAATTAATTTCCCTGTTTCTCTGCTTCTTGTTGCTTTCTGTTTAAAAAATAAAAGGAATGATTCGAATAGAATCTAACAAAAACACTGACTTAATGATGTAAACTAAAGTTCAGTTGATGTTTTTATTTTATTCAATATTTCTGAACCCTTCTAGACAAAAAAGAAATCTTTTTAATGTTTCACATAATTATATGTAACGTTTTTAAATCTTTAGCTGGTTCTTTAAGAATTTAACTTTATTAGCTATATTTCCCTTAGTGAGTAAAGAGGTTTTACTTTTGAGACTGCTGAGTATTAGATTATGAATTTACTAATTGTGTTTTAGACATGTCCAGAGTTGATAAGTTCAATGTGATCTAATAGCTCTAGTTCAAAGTATTTTACTTCTGTACCGCTTTAGCGCAGCGCCAAGTCTACGGGTTTGTATTACAAAAATCAGTGGTTCGATTCCTCTCGGTAGACTCAGCAGATATCCTGATGGAGCTTTGCTATAAGAAAACACACACTTCACTTATTGTACTCATTATTTTATATAACTTTTAAACTGAAATTATAAGGTAAAAACTAGTTTGTTATCTCAGGTGCTTTAAAGTAACTCTTCATGTGATTTCATAAATCTCTAATTACTATGATAGACTACTCTGTTTTGGTTTGCGCTGTAGACATTTTATAAAATGATTGAAATTCTCTTCGACACTTGGAAAACTTTTCGATTAAAGTACGATATGAAATAAACTTTAACACAGATCCAGAAACATTGCTACAGATAAACATGTCTTATACATAATGAACTTCCTAAATGTGTTTGTATAGGCCTGTAATGCTTATACACCGTCCAATATTTATTCCATTTGAAAAAGCTGTACAGAATGGATGTATTTGAAAACTTAGATGAAACTAACTTAATAGTAAATAGTGATTTTTATTGATATTTCACCCCTTTGTATAAAATCAAAACTATATTCTGCTTCACGTGAAATTACTTTTATTTTAACTTGGGTGACACGAGCACTGTTGTCGTTCAGTCCTACATTAACTGTACTGTGCCTGATAAAAAAACATTCATCGAAACATAAATCGTAATATGCAAGTTTTGTTGCATAAGTTGTAATGACACTGTTCCCTAACATCGTTAAAAATTTGATATAAGCAGTGTATTCGTTTGTCTTTGAATTTTGCACAAAGCTACTCGAGGGCTATCTGCGCTAGCCATCCCTAATTTTGCAGTGTAAGACTAGAGGGAAGGCAGCTAGTCATCACCACCCACCGCCAACTCTTGTGTTACTCTTTTACCAACGAATAGTGGGATTGATCGTAACATTATAACGCCCCGACAGCTGAAAAGGGCGAGCATGTTTGGCGCGATGGGGATGCGAACCCGCGACTCTCAAATTACGAGTCGCACGCCTTAACACGCTTGGCCATGCCAGGCCCAGCAGTGTGTAAAAAATAAATAATTTTTATGGTGTTTTTATTTCCTTTTAGGCTGTTAAAGAAAACTGCATTCAATCTCCTAGTCTGCTGATACTTTGCAATCCGGATAACCCAAGTAAGTAACTTATTGATGATAGTTAAAATAGTGGTGCTTTGTAGCCTATCAAACTTGGATAAGAACACCTAATGTTGATTACATTATACTGTAATCTCATGACTTTGTTGCCACTTCCTGTCATACTCTGTCTGACAACTATGCATCTTGACAGTAGCCCTGTAGCCTTGTTTTCATGGTAAAAGCCTTCTTTGTAAGGCTGTAGTGTCCAATAAACATCTCTGATCCCTGCATATTTTCTATAATCTCTCTGGTTTACAATGACAGTAGTTTTCTACCGCCTTGTACAAACGTTTGACCACACAGAATTACCAGAGGCACTGTGTCCACTGACTTGATCGATGTGTCTTCATACACATGAATAATTGTTCCATTTTCCAACTGCTTGAATACGATACCTGACTGAAAACTTTTATCTTGGTGAACATACACGATTACCCAGCTACACACGTGCATTTCGTCAAGTGTCACTACGTAAGGCTATTTTGCCATGGCTATGTACTATTCGTATAGTTTTATTCAGTTTACCTTCCTTATCTGGATATATTGTGCAAATATCTTCCGTACAAGTACCATGCGTTTCTTTTTTAGACAGATTCTTTTTCAATACGTTGCGAACCTGTGACATGGAGTGAATTGTTCTGTTACAAGACGCTGCACTTTGCTTACCGTAACCTGCTGGGACCTCAGTACAATAAGAGTCGTAGTCGATTTTCAGTTACAATACACTGCTTACTAAATGTTACAATGCACTGCTTACTAAATGTTACAATGCACTGCTTACTAAACAAGGAATATAATTCTTATACATACCGTTCCACCATGATTTTGTATCAATTGAGGTTTTCACGAGACTCGATGATTTTTGTATTCAATCTGGCCTTATGATAACACACTCAGTTCCCTATAGTGTTAATGACAATGAAATCAGTTGTTAGTAAAGTATAGTGAAAATGATACATTGATTATAATGAAACATCACTAGTCCAGTTCAATCGCCTGGTGGTTAAAATTGATATTATGTTCGCAGCTTATTCAATACAAATAATAACAAATTGGTCTGAATTAATCTTGGCACAACTACATTTTGTTTTTCCCTTGTCTTTTGAATATGTTATTTAGATTCACCATCTTTAAACTATCCTGTGACTAAGATATGCATTGGTGAAGTTGTTCGGTAGCTATGATAATTTGCTTATTTTAAGATATGTCTAGCGCGATGTGACTGAATGTACTAATGACAGCTATAAGTGCCATTGGTATGTGACTATTTAACGTCTTTGTGTCTTAACCTGTCGATTCTTTTAAATAACCATATAAGATTAAAAAGGGTTAAAAAGCATTTAACTCAGTGTTCCCAGAAGATAGTTCTTTCTTCGTTTGAGATGGTTTAGTAACAAGCGAAAGTTTTTTAAAGTTAGCTGAATGATTTCAGTGACTTCAAATAATATGTGTTAGGCTTTAAATAAATTGTCTAGGTCGAAACTGTGATTACACATGAAAAGGTTAAAGGGCATAAAAATATATTAATAAAAAATCATAGAAAAGATAAGACCTGAAAACTTATCGATTATGAGAATTCTCTGTTTTTACTACTTTTCATTTCGAACTCAGGAACAAGTCACAAATTATAAAAATATAAACAATTTACATAAATTAAATAACCGTTTAAACAAACGTTATCTAAAATCCCGGTTATTTCTCAAGTCAGTAGAACAACAATAAATGTTAATGACATTCAAAGACGCTATCTTTATTTCTGTAAGACATCCAAAATTCACCACCACTTTCTACTACGTCAAACAATAGCACCATTAGCAGACCGCATAGATATTGTTTGCACAACTTATAGCATCATCAACACCAAAAAGTGTAAAAAATGTAACCATTTTATTGAACAACCTCAGACTATCAATAAAACCATATAAGCAAACAGAAATTTCTTATAATAAAAAAAGACATTTCTCTTGCCCGACAATTTCTCCATATGGTGAAAAATGGATGCTTTTGGATCACCATTTGAATACTATTCATCACTCCTGTATTAACCTTGCTCTGTGGCGTTTCTGACCTTCATTGGTCAAATCATCACTTACATTCAGGACAAACTGAAGCTACTTTACGCTACCTGTATTTAAGATAGTTTTATTTTAGCTTCTAATTTCTCAGTTTCTTTCACATTTACCTTTTTAATTATTTTATCTTGTATTATGACAGTTCCTAGATACGTTTTAACTACTTAAAAATTTCGTTGTATTTTTCTTTCTTTTATTACATTCTCACGTCTTTAAAATACTGGCCTAACCACTTAAGTGTTGTCAGGTTGTTTAAATTGATATCACTGATAAATAAAACTTGTCATTTGTCCATTAAATATCAAGCCACACCAATGTCAATTTGATATTTTCATTAAAGTTCGCTTTTTGCTCTGGAAAAGGCAAAAGAAAACAACTGAACTTTATAGTTCTAACTATCCACACTATATCAAGTATCTTGGAAGCTATTTGTAATTAATACGATTTGATTTAAGTGACCAGAGAGCGTGAAGAAAAATGCTATCTGTCAGATTTCTCAGTCTGTTTGGATTCACTTTCCCTTGAAATCAACATAAGGAAATGTTATCGACGTCATAACTCAAAGTACCTCAAAGCAGCACGTTAAGAAATCACGTGATACAGATAAGAACCAGTAAGTAAATATTGTTTCAATATTTCACATAACCGCACTGCTTATTATTTCTACTGTCATACACACATATGTATATATTGTACTTTATTCAATATCGTGACGTATAAATTATCTGTGAAACATAACTTCTCTTTGGTTATTAAAATAAATATTATTCTAAGACTTTTTTTCATCTTGCATGATGTTTACTTATTGCTAAGATAATTTATTTTGAAAAACCATGAATAGCAGTACTGACATATAAGACTAACATTGGCATTTAACACATTACTAAGTGACAGCTTGTGTAACTATATAACATGATTCAGACAACTATCACATTTAACACAATACTAAGAGACAGCTTGTGTAACAATATAACATGATTCAGACAACTATCACATTTAACACAATACTAAGTGACAGCTTGTGTAACAATATAACATGATTCAGACAACTATCACATTTAACACATTACTAAGTGACAGTTCGTGTAACTATATAACATGATTCAGACAACTATCACATTTAACACAATACTAAGTGACAGCTTGTGTAACTATATAACATGATTCAGACAACTATCACATTTAACACAATACTAAGTGACAGCTTGTGTAACAATATAACATGATTCAGACAACTATCACATTTAACACATTACTAAGTGACAGCTTGTGTAACTATATCACATGATTCAGACAACTATCACATTTAACACAATACTGAGAGACAGTTTATGTAACTATATAGCATGATTCAGACAACTGAGTGCCACATTCAACACATTTCTGATAGACAGTTTGTGTAATTATATAACACGATTCAGACAACTGAGTGCCACATTCAACACATTTCTGATATACAGTTTGTGTAATTATATAACACGATTCAGACAACTGAGTGCCACATTCAACACATCTCTGATAGACAGTTTGTGTAACTAAATAACATGATTCAGACAACTGAGTGCCACATTCAACACATCTCTGATAGACAGTTTGTGTAACTATATAACATGATTCAGACAACTGAGTGCCACATTTAACACATTTCTGATAGACAGCTTGTGTAACTATGTAACATGATTCAGACAATTGAGTGCCGCATTTAACACATTTCTGATAGACAGTTTGTGTAACTATATAGCATGATTCAGACAACTGAGTGCCACATTTAACCATCTCTGATAGATAACTGGTGTTACTACATAACACGACTCAGACAACTGAGTGCCACATTTAACCATGTTTGGTAGACAGCTTGTGTAACTACATAACATGATTCAGACAAGTGAATGCCACATTTAACACACTTGTAATAGACAGCTTGTGTAACTACATAATATGATTCAGACAGCTGAGTGCCACATTTAACACACTTGTGATAGACAGCTTGTGTAACTACATAACATGATTCAGACAACTGAGTGCCACATTTAACAGCGTATTGATCAGGAGAGAAAAAGGGTGTGTTAGTACATTTTCGGAATTTGAAGGAAAAATATCCCAGTTTTCTATTAAACTACACATTTTTAATGCTGTCCATATAGGTATTGAATATTATAAACGTTTAAATGAGACTTACTTTCTATCCCACTCGTACCTTTGTATCTAACAGTTATGTTTGTGTTGCTTCTTTGTTTCATCAAAAACAACACCTTTCCCACAACTGGTTGCAGACAGTAGCTTTAAACACACTCGTCTTATTTTATGTCACTTTCTGAGGCTTGAGACCGTATGTTAAACATAACAGAACATGTACGTCTGCCATTGTGAATGATTGTTTATCGCAACCTCTGTTTCTCAACGTCACATTATTTTTGCCAACGTCACATTCACAGCACCATTGGCGCCATCTATAGTGAATGATTCACTACAGACGGTGCCAATGGTACAAGGTTAGTGCCAAGGTGCTGCCAGCTTGCCACGGTGCCATCCACTGTTTATTTGTGAAGTTAATTCTTGAAATCCAGGTAATCTGATCATACACTGTCCATGATATTTGAATACAGATTGTACACACTATACATATATTTTACACTCTTCTGAGTGACTCTATATTTTATATGTTGATGACAGGTCTGTAGGCCTACTTTGCTGGGCCTGATAACTTTAAGTTATATATTATATATATAGGCCTATATATTTATTCATGATTAAAAAATAAGACAAACACCTCAGTGTGCCATTCTGAAATTTGTCAAAAAAGGTGGTCTCAGAATGCATAATTCAGGCTTTTCTTTTATGCTTTTATTTAAAAAATTTCCGGGGGACATGCCCCTGGACACCCCTAGCATGGCTTCGCGCCTCTGCGCTTGCACCAAGCACTCAAACTAAAATCCACCAAATGACCATTTCTGACTACTCCCCTGGTGAAGGTTAAATTATAAATAGGTCACTAGGGCTAATTGCTAGGCTTAGGTTAATATGTAAGGATGAGCGAATTGACTATTTAGACTTGTGAGATCAGTTCAGTGGAAAAAGAAGATGTTTTGAATGGGTGGTTTGCATTTAGATACGATAAGAGAAGGCTTGTTTGCTAGGACTATTAACACAGCTGTAAGGAAAATTTGAAACTAGGACTAGACAATGGTGAGTGTTAGGATAATAAAAACGCAAAAATAATAAGAGGCAGAAATAGTTTAACATATAAAATGAGTACAGTTCTAAAGTTAGGCTTAATTGTTATTGTTGTGATGCTGGAAGTATAAGAAACAAAACAGATAACTTTAGGGCACTGGAAGGAACAGAAGATTTTGATATAATGGAAATAACTGAAACGTAGTTAAATGTAGATGAATTTTGAGGACAGGAATTTCTGTGAGCTGCAAGGTTGCAGGCTATTTAATAAGGACAGAGTAGTGAAGAGAGGAAGGAGTGACTTTATATTAAAGTGTGAGTTACGTACTTTAAAAGCTGAAAATATCAACGACAATATAGACCAGGAGATTGAATCAATTTGGGTTTTCATTAGCAGAGGTAAAGAGAACAATTATAGAGGATATCTGTTACAAACTACCTGGTGATACTAATGAAATTTAGGAGAAACTTTACAATGACATTAACTTTTCAACCAGTAATAAAACTATAGTTATGAGTAATTTTAGTTTCAGGCATTTGTAATCATAAATGCTGGACACAAACCATGAGAGAGAAAGGTTTTTTTTTAAACTGTTCAAGATGGTTTTCTTCACCAACTGATAAAGAAATCTACAACAAAGAATACTATTTCAAGATCATTGTTAGCTTCTAATATAGAAATCACTGAGTGGGTGGGAATTTGGAACAACCTGGTGCAAGTAATCATTGGTGTATAAGATGTATATTTGTTTTTTGAATTTCGCACAAAGCTACTCGAGGGCTATCTGCGCTAGCCGTCCCTAATTTAGCAGTGTAAGACTAGAGAGAAGGTAGCTAGCCATCACCACCCACCGCCAACTCTTGGGCTACTCTTTTACCAACGAATAGTGGGATTGACTGTCACATTATAATGCCCCCACGGCTGAAAGGGCGAACATGTTTGGGGCGACGGGGATGCGAACCCGCGACCCTCAGATTACGAGTCGCACGCCTTAACGCGCTTGGCCATGCCGGGCCAGGTATATATGATACAAAGCTTTGCTGCATATAGAGATCAGAAATAATGATATTATAGTTAGAAGTTTAAAAAAAAGCAAATTTTGAAGGGGTGTGACAAGAATTATCACAACAGATTTTCCACATCTGATCAGTGTCTAAGAATGCCTCAGCTTCACAAAATTTGTGGAGATATGCTTTTTAAATGTTCAAGATAAAAATATTCCTCATAGAAAAAAAAGGTAGTTACAAGTAAAAATCAACTTGGCTCATAAAGAGTATAAGCGATACAATTATTGAAAAGCATAATAAATTTGTGGAATTTAAATTGAATGGTATTTTGGAAGAATTAAAAGATTATAGAATAATAAAAATTTGGTAAAATGGGAAATTATGACGTCATAAAGAATGAATGAGGAAAGTTTGGTAAGAAATGTAAAAAATAACAGTTAGGTTTTATTCAAATACAAAGAGTAAACAAAATGATAGAATGATGATAGTGCCCTTCAAGGATGATAAAGGATGGTTCATATCTGATGATTATGAGATAACTGGGTTATTAAATTTTTATTTTTCTTCTGTCTAGACAAGTAAAGATTTAAACTGTGCATTATATCTTGAACATTTTATAATTGAAAATAAGAATGAACAAGATTACGATATTAATTCTGCGTTTGTTAAGATACAACTGGAAAGCTTAAAGAACAATAAGTTTACTTGGTTAGAGAATATTTTCCTAATAGTTTTGAAGGAGGTTAAGGATTGGATATGTGAGGCACTTGCCAAACTTTTTTCTAAGTCCTTGAATAATGAATAATTACCAACAGATTGCAAATTAGTTAATGTCACTCCTATCTTCAAGGGAGCTGTTATATGTTGTTCAAGTAACTACAGGGCTGATGGTCTTACATCATTTGTGGGAAAAGTTTTGGAAAATCTGATTAAAGGTGCTTTGCAAAGTCATTTAATATGGTTTGACATATCTTGTCTTGCAAATCTTTTGGCAGTCTTTAAAAATTTACTGCTTATGTAGGTGAGTGAAAGGGTGTAGATTTGGTGTATATGGATTTTCAGAAAGCATTAATGTTACAAGTGTGGTACCTCAGGGCTCAGTCTAAGTACCTTTGCTCTTTCTGATTTACATCAATGATATAGTAAAGTAATGGTAATTAAATTACTTAAAGTTGCCAGTGATAATTAAGGTCTTTGGTGTAAAGAGGATGTTGCCAATTTTCAAGAGGATTTAGAACATTTGTTAAATTTGATAAATAAACGGAAAATGGATATTAGTTATAAATGCTAGATAATGCATGTGGATTATGATAATATGAATTATAAGCATAATTTGGATAGGAATAACTTTAAGTGTCATGAAAGAAAAGGATTTGGTGTAATAGTTGATCAGTTTCTTAAGCCATACAAGTAAAGTGTTATTGTTTGAGGAAGAACAAATAGGAAATTTACAGAATTATTAAATACAAGTCTAAAAAGGTTATAAAGTCATTGTATAGGTCCTTGGTTAGGCTAAATTTGGAGTATTGTGTTCAGTCTTGGGCTCCTTACATTAGGAAGGACATGGAATTGTTGGAAAGGGTTGAGAGGAGGGTTTTTAGAATGGTGCCTATGATGGACAGGTTGACATATGAGGAGAGATTAAGATCTCTCACACTGTTTTCTCTTGAAAGGAGAAGAGCTGTGGAGATTTGAGTGAGGTGTTTAAGATTGTAAAGGGACTTAATAGTGCTGATGTATAATCCTTTTATCATATGTAACTGTGAGACTAGGG
Source organism: Tachypleus tridentatus (assembly GCF_004210375.1). Lineage (NCBI taxonomy): Eukaryota > Metazoa > Arthropoda > Merostomata > Xiphosura > Limulidae > Tachypleus > Tachypleus tridentatus. The sequence goes on from NC_134828.1 coordinate 113,689,847, forward strand.
GACATAAGTATGCATTTTGTCTGGGTAGGAGTCATCTTCGGCTAAGACAGTTTCATTTTTCTTACAGGGTTGTTGGTCTTCTGAAATAGGTTGCTTTCAGATGTAATGGACATAGTAAATCTAAGTTAGTTTAAGAGAACTCCTGATAAGTATATTAACGACAAAGGCTAGCCTTAAGGTTGTATTTATTTGTTTATTAATAGTTTTAGTCTAGTGTAGAGGATGAGACAGCTGAGGCGGACCAGTAAGTTCCATGTTGTCCCAAAACATCATGTTACAGTGTAGAGGATGAGACAGCTGAGGTGGAACAGTAAGTTCCATGTTGTCCCAAAACATCATGTTACAGTGTAGAGGATGAGACAGCTGAGGTGGACCAGTAAGTTCCATGTTGTCCCAAAACATCATGTTATGTTATCTGTCTTGTTCTTAGTCTGATAGACAATAGTGTCTACTACTATCATGCTAAAACAGTGTAGTTGCACTGATCTATACCTAATGGACTATAGTGTGAACTATATTATATTACATTTGTCTAGTTACCAAGACTTCAGTTTCATGGAATATAGTATATGCGTCTATCATGCTAAACTGTTGTTGTAGTCCTTATTCTATTGTAATTAATTACATCATCTTTTTCTATTAAGATAATATAATATAGTTGTTTTTATTTTGGTCTAATGGATTATATCGTCTATCTATATGAAGCTGAAATAGTGTATGTACCCTGATCTGAGGCTAATGGACGATGACGTCTACCTTTATTAAACTAAACTGATTGATGCACTCCTTCAGAAAGGTCCGATTGAACAAAAGAAACTTACGTACATGAAATTGCCTTAGGAGAAGGGTTTTATCTCGTGGAGTTACTCAAAACAATAAAGGTGCTCTGAAAACAGTGTTCTCGGAGGAGTGAACCAAGATAGCGCAGGACTTTGTCAGCATTCTGTTAATGTCATGATATCTTTGGTATTTATAGTCCATACTGAAGTGAAATATCATACACTGTAAAGAAGCAATGCTGTCTCTACCAAATCTTCATGTAATGTGTTGTATAATAACCAGTCATTTGTATTTCACTTCATACGACAGATTATCAGATTTTTATAGAAGTGGGATCTGAGGTAGAAGAGTGGTACTAGATTATAACAGTGTCCTTGTCTTGTTTTAGCTCAAATAAACTTCAGTTAATCTTTGATTATTTCGTGTACTTGATATGTATATAAACATATACTATATAAACACATGTTTATATTATATATACATATACTATATAAACACATGTTTTTCAGCTGGAATTGCGTACACCGAAGAAGAACTGAAGGCATTAGGGTTAGTTGTTTTATATACTTCACAATAGTACGATAGATAATTCATAATTTAGTATTTGAGTCAAATACTGAACAAATTTTGTAATTTTTATAAGCTCGGGATTCTGTTCTTAAAATTGTAAACAAAGTAACAATAGTAATATTTTAATAAAGTGTAGATAAACTAGGTTTCAACTAGGCATACAACAGCTGATCTCAAAATTGCGTTAAAGTGAAAACTACTTATAATAATCTTGCATGTTGTTAGATCATTACTACAATTATATCAGGAAGAAGTTATCATTTGTTTGAGATGTTCATTGAATGCTGAGAGAAATTTTAAGATTTGGTTTATTTTGTTTTTAGCTGAATCTTCAACAAAGAGCTAGTCGTTACATTTAAATGTAAGCATACAGTAAGTTTACGAAACAAAATCTACGTTTTTATCATAACATATGTGGTCTGTTTTAATTCCCCTAGTGAGTGTTTAAGGCAAGAGAAGTTTATTGTTCTGAGTGACGAAATTTATGCCCGAACTCATTTTAGTGGTCAGCATGTGAGCCTCTACAAGGTCAGCTTTTGCATATTGTGTTTATTATCGTAATGATCCATGGAAAATGGAATTATGTTAGAGTAGTGTACATACACTAATTTATTATTGACGACTACTTTTATTGCCAGACATTGAAAGAATAAATTCTTTAAAATCATCCAGTCTTACGATAACATAGAAGTTCACTCTTGAAACTAGATCAGTGGTTCTAACCTTTTCTGACTTGTGACACATTACGACACTCCGAAAATCATCGTGTCACACCTGGAAAGCCTTAATGATTATTTTAGGTACACGTTACACGGCAAGCGTTAAAAACCTTAGAACGAATATCACGGCCAAAGCAAGAGATAATGATGTCATTGTGCATCACGTTTAGATACACGTAACACAGAATAGTTAACATAAAAAGCCTAAGAACGAATATCACGGCCAAAGCAAGAGATAATGATGTCATTGTGCATCACGTTTAGATACACGTAACACAGAAGAGTTAACATAAAAAGCCTAAGAACGAAAATCACGGCCAAAGCAAGAGATAATGATGTCATTGTGCATCACGTTTAGATACACGTAACACAGAAGAGTTAACATAAAAAGCCTAAGAACGAATATCACGGCCAAAGCAAGAGATAATGATGTCATTGTGCATCACGTTTAGATACACGTAACACAGAAGAGTTAACATAAAAACCTTAGAACGAATATCACGGTCAAAACAAGAGATAATAATGCCATTGTGCATCACGTTTAGATACACGTAACACAGAAGAGCTAACATAAAAAGCCTAATTTCTAAGACTTTTTAACTATTTTGTGGTACAGCAGAAAAATAAAAACTTTTTATGTTTACATATGTTTTCAATGTGACGCTTGTGCCTGCTTCCGAGAGCAAATCAAATTGAAGCGAGGCTCTAACGTAGACAAACAAGCTCGCATTTCATCATCGACTATAAGAAGCCTCTCTCTCTTTGTGGCTTTAATTTCAGTCAATGCTGAAAATCCTGTTTCGCAAAACCATGAAGATACAAATGAAAGCAGAACTTCAACTGCTTTTGAACTGATTGCAGGATATGAATTTTTAATGGAGATCCAAAACTCATCCAAGTTCTTTTCGGGAAACAATAACTGATAAAATTTGTCGTTTCGTAAATCAATGAGCTGTTCTTCCTCCTCAGTTGTAAGATTTGTTGTCTATTCCGAATGAAAAGGTCACCCAGTTATATTCGTCTACAGCAAGTGACGAAAAGTAATGTTTCAGTTCCGACTGTAGGTCGCTTAATGTATTTAAAATTTGAGGGACAATTTTTTTCTTTGATGGACATTCGTAAACAGAAGGAAAACAATCAAGGACTCCTTTCGAGATCTTATTCTTCCACAGCATCACCTTTTCATCGAAGGCCTTCAGTTTGGACGTTACTAATAATGTTTTCAGATGGACCTTGAAGACTTAAGTTCAGAGAATTTAATTTGTCAAACAAGTCGGAGAGAAATTGAACCTTGAGCCACCAGATCTCATCATGAAAAGAAAATTCAAAACTTGCTTTCTCAACCTCCAAGAAATAAATTACTTCGGTTTTTAGTTGGACAAGACGCTTTAAAACCTTTCCTATCGAAAGCCATCAAACTTCAGTGTGATGCAATAGCTTTTTGTAGTCTGAATCCATCGCCTCACAGAGAAGAGAGAAAAGTTGAGATTGAAATGGCCGAGACTTGATGAAATTCACCACTTGAATAACTTGATTCATAACAGACTGCAAATCTTTCAGCAAATATTTGGAGGCGAGCGCCTCTCTGTGAATCATGCAGTGAACAATCCTGATGTTTGGATTTTGTTGGCGCACCAGAGTAACGAATCCCTGCTTTTTTCCTTACATTGAAGGACAGCCATCGGTGTAAACACTGACACAGTTATTCCAGTATAGTTTAAAGAGCAAAATGTTTTCATTCACCAACTCGAATATGTCTTGGCCTTTCGCTGTACTTTTTAAATCTTTGCAATCTTTTCGTTTACGATTTTTCCATCTTTTATGAATCGAACAAAACCCAGAACTTGAGCTTTTCCACTAACGTCAGCAGATTCATCAACTTGAAGAGACCATACCAGAGACAATTCATCTTCAGGCACTTCGAAGTGTTTGTAAACTTGGTCCTTCAAATCCGACGACAAGTCTACAATTCTGTGCGAAATTGTGTCATTGGACAGTGGAACGTGCTTAATCTTTTTGGCGGCATCCGTTCCAAGCATAGTTTCAACGATATTTGCTGACGCTGGTACAATGACTGATTCGGCCTCCGTATGTGCTTTCTTGCATTTTGCCAACAATTGAGCAACCTTATAACTTGCAATCAATCCTTTTTCGGGCAGCTTCATGTAGTTTCCAAGCTTCCTTGATTGTTCATGTTGTTGAGTCGCGAGATTCTCAAAGTATTCTTTTGGTTTATCCTTCACAACTGAATATTTTGTTTCCAAGTGTCTCTTCAGTTTGCTATGAACAAGCGCCTCGTTCGATAAAGCTGCATTACAGAGTAGGCAGAATGGTAATTGAGAATGTTCCGATTCCAAAGCGAAAAAACCGTATTCGATGTATTCGTTTTTGTACTTTCGTTTGATTCCTTGCTTTTAATTCAACACATCCTCCTTTGCAGCACAACACTTACTACTTAAATATTTTTCCATGGATAAATGATAAAGCTAATTCATACACGATAAGCACGAACTTCTGCAGTCGATATAAAATTCCTACCTACAACGTAATAGCTGTAGCTTACCGCAGAATAAGAATGTGTTCCAGAAAGCAGTTTGATTGTTTGATGCATCATTTATGACGTACGAAGCGCTTGTTGCACCGCAATTAAACTAGCAGCCGAACCGTTGCTGTCGAGAATGAAATTTAAGTATGAACTTCTCAGTGCTCGAGTTCAATGAAACCCATCGAATGTTTTGGAAGGTTTTAGAGTGTCTCTATAGTAGCTTTTATTAACTGATGTGTTCGACTTGTTTGTAAAATCCCAAGAAAGTTGAATGTGTTTCAAAAACACCGCGACACACCTGCCAATCTCTCGCGGGACACAGGTTGAGAATCACTAAATTAGATAGTTAAATTGTTAATTGTGTAGTTGACTGATACTCTTGAAACTAGATAGATCATTAATTGTGTAGTTGACTAATACTCTTGAAATTAGATAGATCGTTAATTGTGTAGTTGACTAATACTCTTGAAACTAGATAGTTAAATCGTTAATTGTGTAGTTGACTAATACTCTTGAAACTAGATAGTTAGATCGTTAATTGTGTAGTTGACTAATACTCTTGAAACTAGATAGTTAGATCGTTAATTGTGTAGTTGACTAATACTTTTGAAACTAGATAGATCGTTAATTGTGTAGTTGACTAATACTCTTGAAACTAGATAGTTAAATCGTTAATTGTGTTGTTGACTAATTCTCTTGAAACTAGATAGTTAGATCGTTAATTGTGTAGTTGACTAATACTCTTGAAACTAGATAGTTAGATCGTTAATTGTGTAGTTGACTAATACTCTTGAAACTAGGTAGTTAGATCGTTAATTGTATAGTTGACTAATACTCTTGAAACTAGATAGTTATATCGTTAATTATGTAGTTGACTAATACTCTTGAAACTAGATAGATCGGTAATTGTGTAGTTGACTGATACTCTTGAAACTAGATAGATCGTTAATTGTGTAGTTGACTAATACTCTTGAAACTAGATAGATCGTTAATTGTGTAGTTGACTAATACTCTTGAAACTAGATAGTTAAATCGTTAATTGTGTAGTTGACTAATACTCTTAAAAGTATGAGAAATATTGACATTATAATTTGTTTAAGTAAATGGCATTAATTATGTTATTTATTTTCTAGTTCTATCGAGAGGGCACCATTGTTTGTAGTGGGTTTTCCAAATGGGCCAGTGCCGGTGGATGGAGGGTAAGTTAATTTTTATTTGTATCAAATACAGATGAATATGTTAAAGAAACTGTGTTTATAATATCTTATGATGACGATTTTAACTGTTCTATTTTGCAGTAAAAGTTATTATGTTAAATTGGATTAACCTACAGTATATTTGTACACTAATTCTATTTGACAGATATATCAGTAAACAATGGGACATCGTATATCTCACAGTATGGAACAAATTATTTGAAGTGAGTGATACATGAGGGAATGGTTATAGCCGGTATCGCTCTCTACCAACTCTTTTAGTCATTTTTTACCAAGAAATAATGGGATTAACGTACCATCACAGCGCACCATCAGCTAAAAGGAGTACACATGCTTGGTTACAAGGATTGGAACTCACAACCCTCGGATTAGAAGTCGAGTGTGATAACCATTAAGCCATGCAGAGCCGTTTATTTATGGTAGATCAAAGCCTTATTGGTCTAATCCTGAATTTTAACGTTGCAAGTCTGTAGACCAAACACTGTCCCACCAACGAACAGATATGACAGAAGTTACGGAAGTAACGTTTTATTTTATATATTCCTATAGTTGAAAGAACTGGTCTGACAACCATCTAATAGAAACCTTATACACCGTTATTTCCAAATAATGAAACATTTTAAAACTGTTTTTCAGTATTAGGGTAAATAATTTTCTTTAGGTTTGACTTTCAACCAAAAAATGTTAATATGAATTCTCTATTATACATGTGAAACTAGTATTTATCATGTTCCGAATTGTGAATAAACGTTTGTAAAATATCTGTAATATTTGAGTTATACCCTTTGACCTTTCCCATGTTTTTTTCAGGTGGGCTACGCAATGTTTCCAGACGAGCTATCACAGATAAAGAATGCCGTAACAACTACTGCTAGTCTGACCTACTCATGTGCTCCGGCACCCATGCAATATGCTCTTACAGAAGTAAGTCATATTCTAGTTTCAAATTATCAACATTTTAGTTTCTAACTTTAACCTTGTTGTTTTACAATGGCCAAACGAACAATGTTGAAAAATAGGTTCAAACTTCTTTTCGTATTATTTTTTGAAAACTTAATTTGTGATAATTATAATAGTTATATAATGCGTGGTAACTATTTAGAGTAATAAGATTTACTTAGAGGGCGGTAGGATGGGGGGCATAGGGGGGGTTGAATGGGGGCATCAAAATTATGTATCAGCAGTAAAGGCGGAACGACCGTTATGCTGCCTCACACTCATTGGCTGTCTCGTTATGCTGCCTCACACTCATTGGCTGTCTCAGAAGAGGGCAATGGCGACGCTATTTTCGTTGGGGGAGGCTGAGGTAAACTGTGGAGGGGCTTCCCAAAATACCATCGATATGAAGTATAGATGGTAAATTATAATAATGTAAATACCAAGGTGCATTTCAAAAAGGTGTGCTATTTTGAACTGCGTTTTCAATGCAGTTTTCATTGGAAACTCATATTCTGATTAATAATTAATTATTACAAATTAGAAGTAATCTGTTTATGAAAATATGTGTACATGTAAAAGAGGAAGCTCACCTAAATTCTACCCAAGGTAATACATAATAATAAAGAAAATCAAGATTAGCTTAGATTGAACATTTAATATACCATTAAGAGTAAAGCTACAAATCAACAGAAATATAACATAAAGACATAGTTTACATAGCAGAAACGAATTATCCCATGTGAAGTTAATACACTCTGAGGAAAAGTAAGGTCACTATCAGGCTAACTATCTTTCATCATGTTGTGTTTATAGTCAATATTACTTCAAAACAATGTGCCTGTTCTGGTGATTGGCAGCAAATGTGTTTATAACAGTATCAATATCGAGTTGTTTTGCCCTCCTGGAGTTTACTGATATGACAGAAGGTTGCTGGTGTGGTTGTTACCACTGCTGTTGCGCAAGTATGTCTTAAGAAGCTTCAGACATTAGAAACTTCTCTCACAAGCAGCTGAAGTGACAGACAGGGTCACAGAGATGCATACAAGTTTGTGGATATCCATGAAAGCATCCTTGTATGGCTCCAGCATGGTTGCAAGCTCCAATGGTGTGGATACTTCCTGCCCCTTGTCTTTCTTCCTGGCAATTAGCCGGTTCAACTGGTGGACTTCCACTGCGAGGTCATCCTCTTCCACACCGTAGTTTGCTGTCATTCTTAAGAGTGCTTGCTTGTCCAGAAATGTGGAGTGTTTGGGGTTCAATGCAGTTGCACCCATCAGAACACTGCAGGCATCAGAGGAGAATCTTCTATTTACCTCGTTGAGCATCCTGTCTATAATAGCATAGAAGGTGTGTCTCCTGGTATCTGGTGTTGATTCATCTCTTTGGCCAGTATTATATGTGATTATGAATTCGTCCAGGTGTCTGGGGACACATCGCTGTCCACCTTGATGCACCGTCTCAGTGTGTATTCCCACTTTCTTACATATCCTCAGTAGACTCTTCCAAGTCTTTCCATGCTGCTTCAGTTCAAATTTCTGAGAGACCAGAGATGACAGATTGTACTAGGCCATCTACAGAGGCCAGCTGCAGGTCAGGTGACTGGAGGTGGTCTAATAGCTGTTTTGTCATCAGCAGTAGGTTTTATATGGCCACTAGACTGGTTACAAACTGCTGATCTAGGGGGATGCACAGGCCCTTTGATGCAGTAGCTCTGTGGACATTGTCCCCCTCCACAAGATGCTTTAGGGTTGTCACAATGGCAGGGAGGGTTCTTTTCACAGCCAGACAAGCAGCATGTTGGCAGACCCATCTTGTGTCTGACAGTCGATTCTACTCTATGTGCTGGTTCACAGGTTCAAGCTCCTTCTGTACCTTCGGAAATTCTTCATGCACAACTGATGTAGAGAAGAATTTGTACAGCTTCTGAATTGTCACAAGAACTGTGCTGCAGCCTAGACGTTGCGCACACGATCAACTAACACAAGCCTGTGTGCATAGCAGTGGACATACACAGCCTGAGACACCTCTCCTGAACCTCCACCAACAGAGCCTTCACGAGGAGTTCCTGGACTTCACAGCTGCTGAGGGTCTGGATGCAGATTCATTGCTCAAGAAAATCATGGAGACTCTGGCTAAATGTGGTATTGACCATAATGCCTGCATTGGCCAGTGCTATGATGGAGCTGCAGTCATGTCAGGGCACATCAGTGACATACAGGAGAGACCTCTTTTCTGATATCTTTCCTGATCATTCCAGCTATGATGTCAAGCAGTTCATTTTGGATATCATGGTGCGTGTACTTGACATTGCCAGGACCACTTAGCATCTTCATGATTTCATCATACCTGGAAATCATGTCAAAGTTCAGAAAATTGACCCTGTTATCTGACTGACTACCTTCCCTGTGACCTTTCTGGGCTTCTTTCTGGCAGGCTGTGTAGAACAGTGCATATATCACAGCTCTCATGTAATGTCGGTTTTTCTCCACAGTTTTAGCATGGCTTGCATCGAGAGCATGTTGGATCCTTGCACCCTTTGTTTTCTGCAATATAAACTCTGCCCAAGCTTGCATGGCAAACTTGTGTCCTGCAGAGTTATCATGGGACTTCAGTGATGTGGTCGCCTTCTTCGAGCTCCAGAAGCCTTCATGGGTGAAGGACTTCACAGTTTTACTGAAGTGTGTGTGACTGAATAGACGACATGCGAAGCAGAATGCAACATTTTTGGTCACAGAGTACTCCAACCACGAGTGCTGATCATGCCAATTCTTGTTGAATGACCTTGACTGGCTGCTGTATTCTGTGGCCAGGTGTCTCTTCATGTCTGGACAGACAGGACCACTATCTGGAAGCTGGCTCAGGTCCTTGGGTCCTGGTGGTAGTTTTTTCACCCTGGGTGTGAGTGGTGTCCTCTTGCGGCTGGGGTCCTGTTCTAGTTGTGTCTGCTTTCTCACCATCACGATTACCACTGTTCTCCTCACTTGCACCACATGTGTTTGTAGGACCATCTACTCGCTGCATCTTCTTGGGTAGAAGGTAGTGTTGCATAATTAACCCTATGTGTAGTATGACCGGTTTATGTTTTGGTGGGTGATGTCTGACTCTTGACTTGTGTGTTGGTGTCCTTGTTTGAAAACGAGTCGCTGATTTTGATTTCCTTTTATTAATCCAAACTGAGTGTGTGTTCCAGTGTGAGGCCGAGTACCAGAGAGAGCGAGAGCCACGTAAACAAACATAACTCCCTTTTATACAGAGCTCTCGAATGTCAAAGTGATCCCCGAGCTGGCTGACTGCTAGTACCACTTCTTACTTCCAAGTTGTGTTAGTTTATATGAAACGAATGGGAACTTCTCTCCTTATATTGGCATTAGGGCTTACAAAGGATATTTATTTTAAACATCGAAATCTAAGGAAAAAAGATATACATACTATTGTGTAATTTTATGAATAAGAAACAAATAAAAACTAAACATAGTTCAACATTACGAACAACTGCTCTGCGGCTTTGAAATCACCAAATTATATTAATAGCACATGAAAATCCAGAACATATCCGTGAAATACTGTTAGAGAAAGTGTTTATCTTTAACCGTATAGCACAAGTACTTAATTAGAGGGTAGTAATAATGTAAAATTACAGGGCTAATTAGGGAACACAAACACAGCATTGATAGGGCATGTTGTAAAACTGTGGGAAGCTAATGGGAGTGAGCGGGGAGGGTGTGGCGTGCGGCTGGCATCTGGATCTCGATCGGGCTGAGCCAATCATTAGCCATACACAGAGCGTACACCATGGTCAGCGGCTCGGTGATCATACGCTTAAGGCATTCGATGCGGAAATCGCGCGCTCGAACAAAGCAAACCCGCGACCTGGATATTGAATGATCATAGTGACACCAAAACAAAATGTCTAAATTTCAGTTGACCTTCACAGAAAGGCTGGTTTCTTCATCAGTTCACATTATTCATACAGGCCAAACTGTGATATTGTTCTTATTATCATAAGTGTGACAAGCACCTGTTACAATAATGTAACTACTACATTACATTAAATTATGCACTTCTAAATGGCCCAATGACAATTTCAAAATTCATTCTAGAATTGTTTAGAAATATTATTTGGTCAGTTAACATGTAAGGTTATTATCTAATCATAAGTATAACATTAATTAGATTGAAAGTCACAATTTTAAGTGTATGCCACAATCATCAGTACAGTTTTGGATGGCTGATACACAATGCAAAATGATCTAACAGAGGACACAACACTGGCTAAATGCTTCATAGTTTTGACCTATACACAATACACTTACACATGCATGCTATGTTTTACTTTTCAATAAAAGATAAATGAAATTAATGGGTAAATACCTGTGAAACCTTTGGTTTATCAAGTAAAATCCCTGATGATCTGTTGTAACTTGAAATCAACGTGGTTGTCTAATCTTCGTCAAAGCTCAAGATAGAATGGCATTACACAGGGAGCGACAATACAGCGCATGAGTTTCAGTACATTCAGTACGTTGCTATGGGACGCATGACACATACTTCTGACTTATTGAAGACGTTGAGTTCTACAGATCTATCTCTCTTTGATGTTAATTGTTAAGAAACAACGATGATTGTGTTTTCCATATTTTATTAATGTATGTAGGTAACAATATTGGGGAGCTGAGGGGGGCTTGGCTCATTTTGGGGAAACAAGTCCCCAAGCGCCCCCTGGCGCCACTATTGAAAGAGGGGAAGTAATCTGAATTTGTCTATTTACCTCGTTGAGCATCCTGTCTATAATAGCATAGAAGGTGTGTCTCCTGGTATCTGGTGTTGATTCATCTCTTTGGCCAGTATTATATGTGATTATGAATTCGTCCAGGTGTCTGGGGACACATCGCTGTCCACCTTGATGCACCGTCTCAGTGTGTATTCCCACTTTCTTACATATCCTCAGTAGACTCTTCCAAGTCTTTCCATGCTGCTTCAGTTCAAATTTCTGAGAGACCAGAGATGACAGATTGTACTAGGCCCTCTACAGAGGCCAGCTGCAGGTCAGGTGACTGGAGGTGGTCTAATAGCTGTTTTGTCATCAGCAGTAGGTTTTATATGGCCACTAGACTGGTTACAAACTGCTGATCTAGGGGGATGCACAGGCCCTTTGATGCAGTAGCTCTGTGGACATTGTCCCCCTCCACAAGATGCTTTAGGGTTGTCACAATGGCAGGGAGGGTTCTTTTCACAGCCAGACAAGCAGCATGTTGGCAGACCCATCTTGTGTCTGACAGTCGATTCTACTCTATGTGCTGGTTCACAGGTTCAAGCTCCTTCTGTACCTTCGGAAATTCTTCATGCACAACTGATGTAGAGAAGAATTTGTACAGCTTCTGAATTGTCACAAAGAACTGTGCTGCAGCCTAGACGTTGCGCACACGATCAACTAACACAAGCCTGTGTGCATAGCAGTGGACATACACAGCCTGAGACACCTCTCCTGAACCTCCACCAACAGAGCCTTCACGAGGAGTTCCTGGACTTCACAGCTGCTGAGGGTCTGGATGCAGATTCATTGCTCAAGAAAATCATGGAGACTCTGGCTAAATGTGGTATTGACCATAATGCCTGCATTGGCCAGTGCTATGATGGAGCTGCAGTCATGTCAGGGCACATCAGTGACATACAGGAGAGACCTCTTTTCTGATATCTTTCCTGATCATTCCAGCTATGATGTCAAGCAGTTCATTTTGGATATCATGGTGCGTGTACTTGACATTGCCAGGACCACTTAGCATCTTCATGATTTCATCATACCTGGAAATCATGTCAAGAAGTTCCAGAAAATTGACCCTGTTATCTGACTGACTACCTTCCCTGTGACCTTTCTGGGCTTCTTTCTGGCAGGCTGTGTAGAACAGTGCATATATCACAGCTCTCATGTAATGTCGGTTTTTCTCCACAGTTTTAGCATGGCTTGCATCGAGAGCATGTTGGATCCTTGCACCCTTTGTTTTCTGCAATATAAACTCTGCCCAAGCTTGCATGGCAAACTTGTGTCCTGCAGAGTTATCATGGGACTTCAGTGATGTGGTCGCCTTCTTCGAGCTCCAGAAGCCTTCATGGGTGAAGGACTTCACAGTTTTACTGAAGTGTGTGTGACTGAATAGACGACATGCGAAGCAGAATGCAACATTTTTGGTCACAGAGTACTCCAACCACGAGTGCTGATCATGCCAATTCTTGTTGAATGACCTTGACTGGCTGCTGTATTCTGTGGCCAGGTGTCTCTTCATGTCTGGACAGACAGGACCACTATCTGGAAGCTGGCTCAGGTCCTTGGGTCCTGGTGGTAGTTTTTCACCCTGGGTGTGAGTGGTGTCCTCTTGCGGCTGGGGTCCTGTTCTAGTTGTGTCTGCTTTCTCACCATCACGATTACCACTGTTCTCCTCACTTGCACCACATGTGTTTGTAGGACCATCTACTCGCTGCATCTTCTTGGGTAGAAGGTAGTGTTGCATAATTAACCCTATGTGTAGTATGACCGGTTTATGTTTTGGTGGGTGATGTCTGACTCTTGACTTGTGTGTTGGTGTCCTTGTTTGAAAACGAGTCGCTGATTTTGATTTCCTTTTATTAATCAAACTGAGTGTGTGTTCCAGTGTGAGGCCGAGTACCAGAGAGAGCGAGAGCCACGTAAACAAACATAACTCCCTTTTATACAGAGCTCTCGAATGTCAAAGTGATCCCCGAGCTGGCTGACTGCTAGTACCACTTCTTACTTCCAAGTTGTGTTAGTTTATATGAAACGAATAGAACTTCTCTCCTTATATTGGCATTAGGGCTTACAAAGGATATTTATTTTAAACATCGAAATCTAAGGAAAAGATATACATACTATTGTGTAATTTTATGAATAAGAAACAAATAAAACTAAACATAGTTCAACATTACGAACAACTGCTCTGCGGCTTTGAAATCACCAAATTATATTAATAGCACATGAAAATCCAGAACATATCCGTGAAATACTGTTAGAAAGTGTTTATCTTTAACCGTATAGCACAAGTACTTAATTAGAGGGTAGTAATAATGTAAAATTACAGGGCTAATTAGGGAACACAAACACAGCATTGATAGGGCATGTTGTAAAACTGTGGGAAGCTAATGGGAGTGAGCGGAGAGGGGTGTGGCGTGCGGCTGGCATCTGGATCTCGATCGGGCTGAGCCAATCATTAGCCATACACAGAGCGTACACCATGGTCAGCGGCTCGGTGATCATACGCTTAAGGCATTCGATGCGGAAATCGCGCGCTCGAACAAAGCAAACCCGCGACCTGGATATTGAATGATCATAGTGACACCAAAACAAAATGTCTAAATTTCAGTTGACCTTCACAGAAAGACTGGTTTCTTCATCAGTTCACATTATTCATACAGGCCAAACTGTGATATTGTTCTTATTATCATAAGTGTGACAAGCACCTGTTACAATAATGTAACTACTACATTACATTAAATTATGCACTTCTAAATGGCCCAATGACAATTTCAAAATTCATTCTAGAATTGTTTAGAAATATTATTTGGTCAGTTAACATGTAAGGTTATTATCTAATCATAAGTATAACATTAATTAGATTGAAAGTCACAATTTTAAGTGTATGCCACAATCATCAGTACAGTTTTGGATGGCTGATACACAATGCAAAATGATCTAACAGAGGACACAACACTGGCTAAATGCTTCATAGTTTTGACCTATACACAATACACTTACACATGCATGCTATGTTTTACTTTTCAATAAAAGATAAATGAAATTAATGGGTAAATACCTGTGAAACCTTTGGTTTATCAAGTAAAATCCCTGATGATCTGTTGTAACTTGAAATCAACGTGGTTGTCTAATCTTCGTCAAAGCTCAAGATAGAATGGCATTACACAGGGAGCGACAATACAGCGCATGAGTTTCAGTACATTCAGTACGTTGCTATGGGACGCATGACACATACTTCTGACTTATTGAAGACGTTGAGTTCTACAGATCTATCTCTCTTTGATGTTAATTGTTAAGAAACAACGATGATTGTGTTTTCCATATTTTATTAATGTATGTAGGTAACAATATTGGGGAGCTGAGGGGGGCTTGGCTCATTTTGGGGGGAAACAAGTCCCCAAGCGCCCCCTGGCGCCACTATTGAAAGAGGGGGAAGTAATCTGAATTTGTCGGACACTTAATGTTTCACAAATCATTCCCAACCAATAATCACCTTACACCTAAATGAATGAATTACTGATTAATAATATTTAAAATATCACAACTTTTAGACTGTTTGTTTTGAATTTCGCGCAAAGCTATACAAGGGCTATCTTCGCTAGCCGTCTCTAATTTAGCAGTGTAAGACGAGAGGGAATGCCACTAATCATCACTACTCACTGCCAACTCTTGGGCTACTCTTTTACCCATGAATAATGGGATTAAGCATCACATTATAACGTTCCTACGGCTAAAAGAGAGAGCATGTTTGGTGTGAGAAGGATTCGAACCCGCAACTCTCAGATTACGAGTTCAGTGACTTAAACACGTGGCCATGCAGGACCATGGTAAATGAAGAAATATATTTTGCAATGCTAAATAGTTAGGCCCAGCATGGCCAAGTGTGTTAAGGCGTTCGACTAGCAATCCGAGGGTCGCGGGTTCGAACCCCGGTCGCACCAAACATGCTCGCCCTTTCAGCCGTGGGGTCATTATAACGTGTCAGTCAATCCCACTATTTGTTTGTAAAAGAGTAGTCCAAGAGTTGGCGGTGGGTAGTGATGACTAGCTGCCTTCCCTCTAGTCTTACACTGCTAAATTAGGGACGGCTAGTGCAGATAGCCCTCGTGAAGCTTCGCTCGAAATTCAAAACAAAGTATGAAAGTTGTGATATTTTAAATATTATTAATCAGTAATTCATTCATTTAGGTGTAGGGTGATTATTGGTCAGGAATGATTTGTGAAACGTTAAGTGCCCGACAACACATCCTGTGAAAGAACCCATGAACAGTTTAAAATGTATTCCATACTTTCACAAATTTTATGTGCATTTGGAAGTGATCAATGGCTATATAGAAAATGGACGCATACAGTAAGCTTGTTTGTTTGTTTATCTTTTGGAATTTCGCACAAAGCTACTCGAGGGCTATCTGTGCTAGCCGTCCCTAATTTAGCAGTGTAAGACTAGAGGGAAGGCAGCTAGTCATCACCACCCACCGCCAACTCTTGGGCTACTCTTTTACCAACGAATAGTGGGATTGATCGTAACATTATAACGCCCCAACAGCTGAAAGGGCGAGCATGTTTGGGGCGACGGGGATGCGAACCCGCGACCCTCAGATTACGAGTCGCACGCCTTAACGCGCTTGACCATGCCGGGCCGCATACAGTAAGTCAGTCACTTATTATTTTTATTAAAGAATTTTAACATAATGAAATCTAGACGTTGATGAATTGTACAATTAACGTCACAGTCTACTTATTAAATTCCTACAGTAATTTTAGTAATTACGTACAGATAAAAGTATGCCTTTGTAAAACATGTGTAAATTATATTGTCACAAATTAGCAAAATTGTTATTGGATAATAAACATTTTATTGACGAGATAACTTGTTGTATAAAGTCAATGCTTTCATTATTGTATGATATTGTCTTTTCAGAGCAATTTAAACATAGAGTAATGTATTGTATGCGTCAGAGTAAGTAAGGTGTAGTCCTTTTAGGACAGGAAATGTAACAATATAGTACTGAAAGTCTTTGAGCAATATGTTTAAATTATCGTATTGTCCTTGTAGGACTTATTAATGATAAGGAAATGTAATGTCCTTTATAGGACAAACTCATTTTGATTGATTTAATGAATTAATATTAAGTGTGCTTTATATGATTATTTCATTATTATTGAATCAATGAATTTGTTGTAAATGTTTTAATTAATTAAAGCTAAGCATCCTTTTTAAATAACTAATAAATTAGTGATTAATTATATTTTGTTGAGACATATATTGAATGAATCATGACAGGTAAGAAACATATTATCTTCTATGATTCAATTATTAATTAATTAAGTGCTGAATAAACATTTACTGTCATTTCTTAGGATTAACTAATAAATTAGTTTTAAAAGTTATTTTTATGGTGAATTAATTATAAATGTTTTAATGAACTTGGAGCTATGACATCATTCTTGTTTATGACATCACTTCCTCTCACAACACTATGTGGCGCTCTCTTACAGTGTGTCTGAAGTGTTAACCTTACTTTGCCATATGTGGCGCTCTCTTGCAGTGTGTCTGAAGTGTTAACCTTACTTTGCCATATGTGGCGCTCTCTTGCTGTGTGTCTGAAGTGTTAACCTTACTTTGCCATATGTGGCGCTCTCTTGCAGTGTGTCTGAAGTGTTAACCTTACTTTGCCATATGTGGCGCTCTCTTGCTGTGTGTCTGAAGTGTTAACCTTACTTTCCCATGAAGTTTCGGTAGTATCCTGCGTGATAATTATGTCTTGTGAAATTTTAATGTGAAATGTAAAACCACTTTGTCATCTACACTTATCTGTTTAGTCACCATAAATCCACAAATGCAGCTTTATTAATGGAGTTGAGTGATCCAAGTCAGTTTACGTGTATATAATTAGTAGATTTATTGTTAAAGAATGGCAGTCTTCAACAACAAATGTTTAGAGTCGAATATTTTCGCTATTACATTACGCTTATTCAATTTTTATCACGTCGTCAGGTAAATTTCAAAATATTCAATCTGATTTTAACCATGGGGTCAAATGGACTTTGAAGAAATGAAGCAAGTTTGGTATATGGACCATCCTGTTGTGAAAGGAATAAAAACAAGACAGTAATCTGAAAGTTCAAGGATTTGTTATTTTGAATCAAGCACAAAGCTACACAATGGGCTACCTGTGTTCTGCCTACCACGGGTATCGAAACCCGGGTTTTAGCGTTGTAAGTCCGCAGACATACCGCTGAGCCACTGGGGGGGCAAGTTAAAGGACATCAATAAGACAAGATACTAGGAAAAATAGGAAAGCAAACCAGTTGTTAGTTTTAGTAACTGTAGTTAGAACTGTGTTCTATTTCTCAGTGGTTTAATGTGTCTTTCAGGCTTTGCTCCAAGAAAAGGAATGCGAACAGTACATTCAACTTACTACCAAGATTCTGGCAACGATTGCAGATTTTTGTTACAGGTAAGCCAGTAAATACATATTTGAGAACAATCGTTAGGTGATTATACAAAAGGTACATTTAAATGGTTATATTATCAAGAATTTCTATGAATAACTACTCTCACTGTTGGAAACATTTATATTCAAACTAAGAAAGAATGGGAAAACAAAATAAGAAATATATGTTAAGGGACAGATAGTAGTTACAAAACACCACTTGTGCCTCGTCTTTTGGTTGTAACGTTTCGCTATTCCAAAAACAGACAAGTTAAAAACTATACAATTTATTTTTTATTTGTTTTCTACATACCAAAAATTAATGAAAATTTTAATACACATCAAAAAAACACACATTAGTCAGTTAAAGAGACTTGTAATCATTATAACAAACTAAATGTATTTGTATTATAGTTATTTCCATTATGGATCCAGACCGTACAGAATAACAAATATTTAACATTTTTCCCACAGAGAATTAGATGAAGTAGGAGTGAAGGTAATTCGACCACAAGCTGGTTATTATATGCTACCTGACTTCGAGATCTTGAGACCTAAACTGGAGAAATATGGAGTAATGAATGGAAAATCAATGTGCATCAACATTCTGGAAGAAGCCAATGTTGCGGTGTGTGACCAGTGTTTTGTTTTACTTTCAATGAAAAGGCCTGATGGTTTGGGCAATCGACTCGTAACCTGCGTATGTGCGAGTTCTAATACCGGTCACTGAACATTCTCGTCTATCTGCCTTCGGGTCGTTATAATGTAACAATGAATTTCACTATTTGTTGGTAAGAGAGTATCTTAAGAGTTGGTGGAGTCTGGTATTGAGTATCTACATTGCTAAACTAGGAAGACTCGACGTTGAAATTCGTAAATTAGTTTTACGTGAAATTCAAAAGAAATAAAACGAAACTTTAGTAAATTTCATGGACATTTCAGTTGAAGAATAACTGACTTAAACAAAGTTTATCTAACAAGACTTCTAACAAATCAGGTTACGAGAATAAAAACAAGTGTGACGTTTTTTGTTGCTTACATATTTACATATAAATCCACTGATGGTTTTAATTGTTTTATAGAACAGAAATTAGCAACAATATTTTATAACAAAAATCGTGACACAAGTTGGGTCCCATGCTCAAGCGAAACGGTCAATAGATGATAAGATAATATATTGGACTCCCTACGTCTGCGAAACAGTCGATGAATAAAATCAAACTTAAGATACTATAATGAAATTATTCTTGCTTTTTATAATTACTATGGTCAAATTAATAGATAGATGAGAAAACTTATATTTTAATGCATTTAAGACGTGGAAAACACATGCTAAATGGTTTAAATGGTCGCTTCTACAATTTTGTTGGTAATAGTGTTTATTATGCTCATAACGTGAATGGAGTCCCGAGCAGGCCAGTCGTAATGGAATATTTAATATATGTGTTTATGTTCACTTTACAGGGTCAGTATGTTTTATCTAATGATTTGCTTCTCTTGATATTTGTAGAATATACCCATTACTCAGTTTTCAATAACAGTTATGAAAAAAAAAATCAAGAACTCTAGATCAAATTCAATGTCATCTGCAACTTACATTTTTAATTACTGGAATATTTAAAATTATTGATTGTGTTCGCGCTTCAAACTAGCACTTATGAAACGTTCACATCATCGGCACAATAATAATTTTGTAGACCACACTTGTGACACGTGTTTCATTTTGAGTTGTATTGTTTAGTTTGTTAATAAGCACTGAGAATTTTAAAGAATAATCTATTTTATAGGGCTCAAAATACATTTATCTACAGAGCCTACGTTTTCCTAATGCACACCAAAGATGTAAAAAAAATTATACAAAAATCAATATCTCTGGGAAAGTTCACAATTCGTCACTTATCGTATAAAATATCTTAAAATGTGACACACACACAATATGTAGCCGTTTACAATATGCTTTTTATGATACTGTTAACATTAGAATAACTATTTCGTACGTAGTTTAGTGTACACATGTTTACTGTATACATTTTATATTGCTGTGTTATTAGAGTTTTGTTTGGTTTGAAACATAATAGTTTACTGTATTTATACTCAAGAAGTCTGTGTATTTAATATCAAACTCTGTTCATGTTGCAGCTGATGGCTGCTGGCCCATCATTCCTTCATCCGGAAACGAGGCTCACAGCAAGAATGTGTTTCGTTAATTTTGACGGAGCTGAAGCTTTAGAAGCGGCCTACAGCCTTTCCGATACAGAGCTCATTAAGGAAGAGTTTATAGTGAAATACTGTAGTCCTGTTATAGAAGCCATAACGGTAAGTGAAGAACCTTGGTTATTGTGTCAAGGGGTTTATAGCGAAATACTGTAGTCCTGTTATAGAAGCCATAATGGTAAGTGAAGAACCTTGGTTATTGTGTCAAGGGGTTTATAGCGATATACTGTAGTCCTGTTATAGAAGCCAGGATGGTGAGTCAAGAACCTTGGTTATTGTGTCAAGGGGTTTATAGCGAAATACTGTAATCCTGTTATAGAAGCCATAATGGTAAGTGAAGAACCTTGGTTATTGTGTCAAGGGGTTTATAGCGATATACTGTAGTCCTGTTATAGAAGCCATAATGGTAAGTGAAGAACCTTGGTTATTGTGTCAAGGGGTTTATAGCAAAATACTGTAGTCCTGTTATAGAAGCCATAATGGTGAGTCAAGAACCTTGGTTATTGTGTCAAGGGGTTTATAGCGAAATACTGTAATCCTGTTATAGAAGCCATAATGGTAAGTGAAGAACCTTGGTTATTGTGTCAAGGGGTTTATAGCAAAATACTGTAGTCCTGTTATAGAAGCCATAATGGTAAGTGAAGAACCTTGGTTATTGTGTCAAGGGGTTTATAGCGATATACTGTAGTCCTGTTATAGAAGCCATAATGGTAAACTTGGGGGTTATGTTGAATGAAACATAAATATTGTGTCTAGAAATTTGTGTGTGATGTGCCCAACATGGGTATCAAAACCCAGTTTTTACATTATATGTCTTTACACTTGCCACTGACTCACTGGAAAGGTGGCCATGGTCAGTCACTACTGCCAGAACGATCGTAACAAATTTTGAAATGGGTGAAGGTCAATCGTATGTCATACTCTTTGACACACTTTCCACTGTACATGAACGTTGCTTTCCAAGCAAGTAAAAAACAACAATACATTGAAACTACTGAGGAACTTGACAGGATGGGTCTGCTGTAATTCAAGTTTCTCATGAAAAAAAATCATTGAATTCGAGATATGTCTGGAAGTCTGTGAGCCTTCTTTATATCCAACTTCTTGTTTATTAGTAAGTTAGTGGCACTAGAAAATATATTAAACATTTTCATCGCAGTGAATAATTAGATCTGAGGTTCTCTTTTGTAACCACAGCCTTTACTTTGCTCATGGGTGTTAATGTTATTTCAAAACTACTGTTTTATATGCTCAATTATTTAAAATGTTGTTAAGATATCTCACTGTGCAGAAAGGGTAGTGACATCCCTAGCCATAAGTTATGCTAAGTTGTTGAATGGTCGAGAAATCACTAATAACCAATACTGGAGAATACGATATACGAATATGGGTTCTTCCAAAACCATTCATGTTGACTGAAAGGTCTATAATACTTTCATACCTGTGATATGTGTGCCTCCACTAAATTTGTGTTAATTCGAACGTGAAAAAGGCTTAGCTACCAGGTACTCTTGGTTATGTGTCTGTTCAGTTTTATGTCTGTGTCCAGGGGCGTAGATTTTTTACACCCGATGGGGGGGGATGATTTTTTCAACCACTTATGTGGACTGTTCAATTTGCAAATTGGTAATCTCTAATTACGTGAACCTGAAAGCTGTAAACATGCAGTCACAGAGTAATCTTGTTGCCACGATACTTGCATGTATACTTAGGGCTACTGACTGATACGATCGAAAAGCTTAGAAGCACGCCTGTATTAAAGATTTACATTTCGGCTACTGAAAAAGCCTACATCTAGGCCTGATTATGTAATTCAATTGGTATAAGAACATGAGAATCACAAGAACAAACACACAATTTGTAGGCCCGTGATGCAATAAAACAATTCAACAGACCAAACTGTAGGGGGGGATGATTTTATACACCATACCCCCCACCTAAAATGAAGAGGGGGATGTATACCTTCCACCCTCCCACCCCCCGGAATCTACGCCCCTGTCTGTGTTGTATTCTATATTGATATCATCAATGTGAACTGTATGTCAGCGCACTGTGCAACTCCATCTGCAGATGGAAGATAAATAAAAAAATAGGAATTTAAAAACCTTCAAATATATATTCAAACTACAAATTCATATTTGATTGCACCAAACGTAATTGTAGGTAACAGCATGGAACCAAAATAAGGGTTTCTAGTGAATAATATTTGCAGTATCTCCAGCCCTATTCGTTTACTTTTTTAACCATTCCTATTTACAGGTTTCAAAATTCCCAATTTTTTTACTTATCTGTTTGTTGGCAAATAACTACTTGATACAAAGTTAGTATCTAGCTGACATGGTTTTCACTTGATACATATTATAAGGGATGGCTCCCTAAAGACATAGATTGTATAGTGTCCAAAGCATTGAGTATCTATATGAATGTCATCTAATGCTTATCTTTTATTCGCTGGGGTAATTGTAGCATCGTTTAAACTACAGTTATGGTATTTTTAGCTTATGTAAAAGACAAAAGAAATAAATCAACTTTGTAATACCCATACGATATTCGCAATGTATTATTTAGTATTCTACAGAAGACAGTGTTGTAGGCTGACAAGAGAATAACAATAATAATTACAAATAGATCGTTTTGATCTGATTTTCTTTTCCTTGTAAGCCTAACATGGGTGATTTTTGTGCATTTTTATCTGTGTACAACTTTAGCAATCAATAGTAAACATTTTAAAGTGTTATTTAAACTGAAGTCTTTACTGTTTAAGATGTTATTTTCTCGAAAGTTCTATTGGGTTTTTGTGTGATTCCTCGTGTTTCCTATTATCAACCACTATTGTGGTTCATGATACATATAAAGCTGGAGTAATCACGTGTAAAGTGTTGCTAATAATTTGTAATATATATAAATATATAACATGTTATTAATTATAATAAGATACATAACATGCGCAGTTATTCTGGTAGGTAAACAGTTCAATAACAACTTGAAAACTTGTGTGTGTATAAATTTTTTCTGGCTTAGTTTAATATTTAATGACCTGACATGGCCAGGTGGTTAAGGCGCTCGACTCGCAATCTGAGAGTCACGGGTGCGAATCCCCGTTGCACAAAACATGCTTGCATTTTCAGCCGTGGATGTGTTATAATGTGACGGTCAATCCCAGTATTCATTGGTAAAAGAGTAGCCCAACAGTTGGCGATGAGTGGTGATGACTGGCTGCCTTCTCTCTAGTCTTACACTGCAACATTAGGGATTGCTAGCACAGATAGCCCTCGTGTAGCTTTGCGCTAAATTTAAAAACAAACAAAGAATATTTAATTAAACACACGAGCCTGGGTTCACATTCATTCAATATGAAATACAAATATATGTATACACTAACAAATCTCGTCCAATTCTTAGTATTTGGTGAAATGTTTTTTTAACAGGAACTTACAACTTGTCATTAATCACAGAAAACCATTCAATTTTCAGAAGTTTCAATTATGGACACTTAACTGAAAGTTTCCATTAAAATCTCTATAATAGAAACTGATTTGGTACATATTTGTGACTACAGAATTGACAGATGAAAGTTCTCAGTTATTTAACAAGCGAAACTCTCGTTGTTATAAGAAAAGAAATATATAGAGATATGTCACAACTTCTGGGTTTATCAATACATTTTTTCTCTAAGAAACATATTGGTTCTTTAATTTATCTGTTATAATATATAAAATGGTAAATATATTTTATGCTTTTATTAGGCATTGAAGACATGGGTTCAGAAGATCCTGGCTTCTTGAGAAGTCTCTCAAAGTTATCATCTGTTGTTAGGGTAAAGCTTCTCCTTACATTTGTTTTTTTTTTTTAGGTTTCATAAATTCTGAACAGGTTTCAGCCGATGCTAGATTTTTTAGCAATATCTAGCTTTAAAGTTTTATCGATATGTTAATTAAAAAATGTTCTTTGCTCTCACTACCAAAGTATACCTTGTTATAAACTTCTGGTTGTTGCTGATAGCTCCTTAGTTTATCAGAATTTAAACTCACGAGGAGCTGGTGTTTTTCTGTTATGACAAATCTGCTGGTAATGTTTATTGTTTATGTGTTTCATAAGTAAGAGATTTACTTCAAAACCTTTCTTGTTCTAAAGCTTCTGATACCGAATCGTTCTGTCTATTCAAAAGTTATTGGTGCATGGGAATTATTGTTTTAATATTTCAAAGAAACGACGAATTAGCTCAATTCAGAATCTAACCCTAAAATTAGTTATAGAAATACTTATTTTTTATGAAATTAGGAACATTGATTCAAATATGAGACAGGTGTGTAAACGATATAATTTATTTATTTTTTCCAGAAATATAAAGAATCACCTAATCCTTGAAACATCTTAAAAAGTTATACATAATTAAACTTGGAAAACTAAAACAGTTTTTTTGTAAGGTAAAAAAATATCTCTGAATAGGAACCAGTTATTTTAAGCATCATATCTACTATTAACTGCTTAATATATACGTAATTAAATTTTATTAACTTAATGAATTAATCAATTCTATTAGAGCTGAAAGTGGGCTCGCATGATAAGTTATAGAAAATATAACTGTTTCACCAGTCTTGAAGGAATGTTTAAGGAAACAGTTAAACACAATGTGTTTGTGTCTCTTTTTTCGTTTAAAAGACAATACGTTAAAGAAGCATCTTTTTAAACGTCCAGTTTGTTTGCTTATATGTTAAAACAGAGAATTGAATAGTTCCATTCAGTATATTGTAAATTTCGATGTTAAGTATTACAATTAATGTAGAGACAACTTGTAACATTTAATAACGTGTGCATTATATACTGTGTAATAAGTTTATTTCAGTAAAATGGAAACTAAACTCTGCAGAACATCTGATGATTTGTTGACTTTCTAACGAATAGAATTATGTAATTCTTCACTCTATATTCTCAGATAAAAATATGAAAGTAATTCAATAACATTCCACTTATTGTTCAGTCAACAACATTCTACTTATGTGTAACGGACAGAAGTATGTGATTGTTCAGTCAATAACATTCCGTATATCTGTAACAGACAGAAGTATGTGATTGTTCAGTCAATAACATTCCGTTTATCTGTAACAGACAGAAGTATGTGATTGTTTCGTCATATTAGTTCTTTATTGATTTAAGACAAATAGTAAAAGATCTAAACAATTTGAAAGACCTTATAGTTGGAGTTTTTTTTTTCCTAAGAGGATGTTTGAACTTTTTCGTTTTCGTCAAGGGCTAATATCCCACTTGTAGCTTTTAGCTTAAATATGTTTTTCTTTCCGTGGATGTGCTGTCAGCCTTAAGACTTACGACACTACAATCCAGGGTTTAGTTACTTGCTGGTGAACAGAGTGCATGTAGCCCATTCTGTGGCTTTGCGCTGAATCACAGGAACACACCTATATTGGCATAATAAAATCAATAGATACATTTCAGAATACAGATGTTGAATAAAATCTTCGTGCCTTGGGTAGAGAAAAGATTTGCCTTGTTGGTAATGCTACTCTTGATGTTAAATATTGAAAAGGCTTTATATCAATTAAAAAATATATTTTCGAAATTTAAAGACGTTATAGGAAGTTGATGTGTGTTTCTTGTAAGATGCTTCGCTCATTTAAGAAGCTTGAACTAAAGGTAATTATATATTTGGCTTTTGTGTGTTTATATATAGTGCCCCATGTAATGTTTGTTGCAGTAGTGTTCAATAAAGTGAAATAAACTCTCTTGTTACCTGTGGTATTCAATACATTAATGATTATTGGTTTTATTTACAATAAATTTAATATCTACTGATATGACAAACCCCTCCTTCTCAGGTACCATTTTAATAGCTCCTCTGAACCCTTTCAAACAATTCAATGTCTTTCCTAAGGTAAGAAGTCCAAGATTGAATGAAATATTCCAAATGTGGACTAACCAATGATCTATACAGTGTAATTATAACCTCTTTAGAATTGTATTCAATATTTCTGTAGATACAACGTAAATAGAATTTGGATACAAATGACCTCAGCAGTGCCATGAAACAAGGATCTTGATGTAATGGTTGATCAGTCTCTTAAGCCATCTAAATTTTACTTATAATTAAAATTAAGACAACCTACATGCATTCTCTTGCATTTATCATAATTAAAACCCATCTGCCACTTATTTATTCAATTTAACAAATGATCAAAATCCTTTGAATTTTTTTGTAAAGCAGCAGAATCCTCTTCACAGTTAGCAACATTCAATACCTTGATATCATTAGAAAAGTTAAATAATTTATTGACCATTCCTCTTCTGTGCCATTAATAAAATAAAAAAGAGCAATAATCTTAAGACTGAGTTCTAAGGTACACCACTTGCAACATTAATCAATTTTATTTGAGCTCCATTTATAACAACCCTCTGCTTTCTTCCATTAAGCTACTCTTCTATCCAATTTACTAACTAATCCCCTATAGCTATGCAGATAAGTTTTATTTCAATACTTTTGTGTGTCACTTTGTTAAGCGCTTTATAAAAATCAATATACACAAAATCTACACCTTCATCCTTATTTACATAAACAGTAACTATTTTTTAAAAAAATGTCAAAATATTTTTAAGGCAAGATTTTCCTTTAGTGAAACCATGTTGACTACACAGTAAAATTATGAACTTTGTTAAATAAATTTGATTAGATTTTCCAAAACATTTCTCATAACAGATGTAAGACTAATAGGCCTATAGTTGCTGGGACAACTTTTATTACGTACCTTA
Source organism: Tachypleus tridentatus (assembly GCF_004210375.1). Taxonomy (NCBI): domain Eukaryota; kingdom Metazoa; phylum Arthropoda; class Merostomata; order Xiphosura; family Limulidae; genus Tachypleus; species Tachypleus tridentatus. The sequence goes on from NC_134828.1 coordinate 113,716,795, forward strand.
GAAATGACAGTGGCATTCACTAGTTTCCAATTTGTTGGTACTTGTCCAACATTCAAGGATTTACAAGAAACCTGCAGCAAGTGTCTCACATATCCAATCCTTGACCTCCTTTAAAACTCTCAAGGAAATATTATCTGGCCCAAGAGCCTTATTATTATTTAAACCTTCCAATTTTATTTTAACAAGTTCAGAATAAATACAGTTATATCGTTCAACTTTGTTTTCATTTATCAGTTGCTCAAGATAAAAACTAAAGATATATCGTCAGATAAAACCATTCCTTTATCATTCTCCGAGGATCCTCTACTCATTTTAAGATTTTGTTTACCCCTAATATACTTAAAAAAATCTTTCTCTTCATTTTTATGTTCTCATCAAATATTTTCTCACACATTCTTTTGGATGTCGTAATTTCCTGTTTGGTCAACTTTATTGATTTTCTGTAATCTTCTAAATATTCTATAATTAATTTAAATTCGTGATGCTTTTCTTTAATTTTATATCTTATACCATTTGTGAGCCAACCTGGTTCTTCACTTGAAGCTAACCCTGCCTTTTTTCAAGGAATAAACAAATTTAAAAACATTTTCTCGTTTGCTTCATGTCTACAAATAACCGATCTGCCCAACTCATAAACGGTAGTTTTTGTTACATCCCTTCAGAATGTGCTTTTTTTAGAAATTTTAAATTAAAATATCATTATTTTTTATTTCCATTTGCAGTATAACATCAACTCTCATACAGCAATGATCACTTGTACTTAGGTGTTCCTCAGTTTCCACCATCTCAAACATTTAGATATTAGAAGTTAACACTAAATCTAAAACAAAATTATTTATAGTACGTTCCTTGACCAACCGGTGAAGAAATCTATATTAAACATTTTACAGAAACGTTTTTATTCTCATGGTTTGGCTCTAGCATTTCCCACTCAATATGTCTGGAATTAAAATCACCCGTAACATAATCATAATCACACTGTAAAGTTTCTCACTAATTTCATCAGTTTTATCTGATGGTCTGTAAAAAATTCCGACTAAGAACTTTTCCCTTGATATCCTTTAACAGAAGTCCATTGGATTCAATATCCTTACTATTATTCTTAATATTATCAACCTCAACAGGATGTAACTCACACTTTACATATAGAGCCACTCGTCTCCCTCTATTTACTACTTTGTTCCTATTAACTAACTTATAACCATGTTTCACTTATTCCCATTATGTCAGAACTTTGTATCCCTAGCAGTGTTCTAAAGCCACGTATTTTATTTCTTATACTTCGAGCATTACAACAGTAACGATTAAGTCTATCCTTACAACTATTGTTATATTGATTCTCTGTGTTACACTTTTCTCTCCATCTTAACTTTGTTTCGTTCAGTTTATCTTTGACCTCATCACTATCTAGTCCTAGTTTAACACTTCCCTCACAGACATGACGCATCCTTCCCTACTTACGTGCAAACGATTCATTCCAAAAAGTTTCCTCCTCCCACTGACCTGATTTATCCAATCAGCTAACCAGCTGATGACATATTAATTTCAACCAGTCATTTAGTCCTAGTGAAATGCTCAAAGTTTCACCACCACAATTCATTATTGCCAGTATCCTTGAGATACTTAATTTGTAGCCTTTATCTTTAAATACTTTTATCAGCCCCTTGTATTTGTTAATTAGCTCCTCTGATATACTCTTCCTTATATCGTTAGCACATATATACACAACGAACATTGTATAGTTCACAGTCCCCTTAATTATATCTCGAAAGTGTTTCTTCTCAGAGTTAGTGACTTATTCTTTGGCTATCTAATTTAAAGATGGCGAATCTCTAGTTGTAGCTCTTTAAAACACGATTGTTTTTAACAACCACACATAAGATACCTTGACTGTTTTATCTCTGATAGGTATAGCTTTTACAACGTGAAGAAAAAGGTTTATCTCGACAACAATCGTTTAAGATGTATTCAGTGAAGAGGTACTCGATGTTTTAATTATCTTATGAATTGGAAATCTTATTCATGCATAACAATAAGTTAGGTCTCGTATTCATACATCACAATAAGTTAGGTCTCGTATTCATACATCACAATAAGTTAGGTCTCGTATTCATGCATCACAATAAGTTAGATCTCGTATTCATGCATCACAATAAGTTAGGTCTCGTATTCATACATCACAATAAGTTAGGTCTCGTATTCATACATCACAATAAGTTAGGTCTCGTATTCATACATCACAATAAGTTAGGTCTCGTATTCATGCATCACAATAAGTTAGGTCTCGTATTCATACATCACAATAAGTTAGGTCTCTATTCATACATCACAATAAGTTAGGTCTCGTATTCATGCATCACAATAAGTTAGGTCTCGTATTCATACATCACAATAAGTTAGGTCTCTTATTCATACATTACAATAAGTTAGGTCTCGTATTCATGCATCACAATAAGTTAGGTCTCGTATTCATACATCACAATAAGTTAGGTCTCTTATTCATACATTACAATAAGTTAGGTCTCGTATTCATGCATCACAATAAGTTAGGTCTCGTATTCATACATCACAATAAGTTAGGTCTCGTATTCATGCATCACAATAAGTTAGGTCTCGTATTCATGCATCACAATAAGTTAGGTCTCGTATTCATACATCATAATAAGTTAGGTCTCGTATTCATACATCACAATAAGTTAGGTCTCGTATTCATGCATCACAATAAGTTCGGTCTTGTATTCATGCATCACAATAAGTTAGGTCTCGTATTCATACATCACAATAAGTTAGGTCTCGTATTCATACATCACAATAAGTTAGGTCTCGAGCGTGAAGCTTTTCAGATCCACTGCGTCGTTCAAATTAAGATTTAAAATATGAGTGACATTATGTAGACAGACATTTCAGGACGGTTGTGGTATTCTTTCTGAAGTGACTTTATGTTTTGTAAAATAATAGAACATTTATACCTAATATTTTAATATGTAGTTTTACAGTCTCATTTATAATTCTTAAAACATTTCTATGTTGTTAAATTAATATTCGAACCTTTACAAAGCAAATACTAAAATAGTTATATCTGTTTTGTGATTCACATTCTACCAAGATACTCGGAAAAATGTATCGATCTTTATAAGACACGCAAACGTACAGCTAACACTTCTTTTGTATGGCTTTATTTTAAGTGCAGTCAAATCGTTTAGTTTATATAAAAAAATAACAGAACAAATACACCGTACGTGATATGCTTAACACTAATTTATTCTTCTTAATGAGACAGTTGAAATCAGCATTCCAGAAAAAGGAACAATCAAACACCAACAGAACAAACAACCCAACTCTCTCTTCGTTGTTTAAACTGTTGTTGCTATAATTTATGTGATAAATTCGCTCATGTTTCAGTAACATGCGTTACAAAATTCAACTCTTAGTGGATAGTTTTGGCTATTGTAGTGAGAACGTTTAATAAGTCTCATTACCGCCATATGGCACATGAGAAGACGTTTATTTCTTAATTATAGAGGACAAACGAGGTTACAGAATTCTGTTTTTGTCACTGTAATGAAATAACCAGTCAGGAGAAATGTGAGGATTGAGACTTTCTTCAACCATGCCTAGTCCATGAACTGGATATAAAATATTGTTAGAAGGTCCAGATCTTACTAGTCCATGAACTGGATATAAAATATTGTTAGAAGGTCCAGGATCTTGTTGTTTTTTTGTATTTTCAGTAACCTTGGAATGACCTCATTGATTTGGCATTCAGAGAGTTCGTCTTCGTTACTGCTTCCATATTTAAATGTTAAATATGTTAGTTTTCGAAAGAACTGTCTTTTGATTACAGCGCATTTACAATGATTAATTTAACTTAAACTATATGAAGTAAAGAGAGGATGATAAAAATGTATAATATTAAACATAGAATAAATCAAAACGACTGTAATAAGACTGTAATTAAAGTTATGTGAATACCTAGTCTGTGTAATGCAAAGAAATGGTCATTACCCCATGTTATATAAAATGCTCTTATGTTGCCTTGTCTCACTTGTTACCCTGAAGTGAATACAACAAAGATGAAATTCATTCAACTTCTTTAGGGACTAGACTTGGATCTCACAGATAAGAGATTTATATTTATTTGGAGAGGATATGGAACCAGATCCCACTTTATGGATTAGAATTAGATATCACAGATAAGAGATTTATATTTACTTGGAGAGGATATGGAACCAGATCCCACTTTATGGATTAGAATTAGATATCACAGATAAGAGATTTATATTTATTTGGAGAGGATATGGAACCAGATCCCACTTTATGGATTAGAATTAGATATCGCAGATAAGAGATTTATATTTATTTGGAGAGGATATGGAACCAGATCCCACTTTATGGATTAGAATTAGATATCACAGATAAGAGATTTATATTTATTTGGAGAGGATATGGAACTAGATCCCACTTTATGGATTAGAATTAGATATCGCAGATAAGAGATTTATATTTATTTGGAGAGGATATGGAACTAGATCCCACTTTATGGATTAGAATTAGATATCGCAGATAAGAGATTTATATTTATTTGGAGAGGATATGGAATCAGATCCCACTTTATGGATTAGAATTAGATATCGCAGATAAGAGATTTATATTTATTTGGAGAGGATATGGAACCAGATCCTACTTTATGGACTAGAATTAGATGAATGTTTGTCGTGTAGAAGGCACTTGTTTCTTTGGCTATCTCTATGTTGGGCTTTATTGTAGTATTTTTGGCCTAGAATATCGGTAAAATCTCTAATGAGAGGTACATCAGTGCCATAAATTTGTATTTTAAGAGACAGAATGTTATTTTGACAGCAGTGACTGTTATAACTTAATCTTTTTGTATAAAGTGTCGGACATATTATATGTAATAGACATCTATATTAACACAGAGGTTTTGTTGGCTCTGTAGATTTTAATGATTTAGTGACTGTTATAACTTAATCTTTTTGTATAAAGTGTTGGACATATATGTAATAGACATCTATATTAACACAGAGGTTTAGTTGGCTCTGTAGATTTTAATGATGTAGTGACTGTTATAACTTTCCTTTATACCCACGATTCGGCAGATGACTGCTATTTTTCTTCATAATATTGTTATAATGAGCGGGTCCCTATTAGAGAATATCCTAATAGTGAATGATTCGTGATAGGCATGAGTTTCCCTAAAAACTATTGTTTTAAAGCTTGTTGTATAATGTACATTTGATTTGTCTAACGTTTTGTCTTCATATTTCCATATGAACTGTTATTGTGTGTGTCTTGATTGGATTAAGAAGCCCTCTTCATTTGTAACATCGTTTAATTACTGTATTTAATACACGCTGGACTTGCGGCAGTGAGTGGATCACGTGATGTGCTCGAGACATTAATGCTATCGCCATATTGGGAGAGGAAGTGTATATTAGCTGCGGCAGTGTTATGTCATTTGTGAATAGAATGTGGAAAAGTGGGCTGAAGGAAAAACTACTAGAGATTCCTGTTTTAGTGGAAATGTATTGGTCATCCTGTTATTGATATTAACTTCAGCTATTTTTATCAATCTCCTCGTTACTTTCCAAACCACACGTATATATTTGTTGTTTTATCAATCCCCTCGTTACTTTCCAAACCACACGTATGTACTTGTTTTTTATCAATCCCCTCGTTACTTTCCAAACCACACGTATGTATTTGTTTTTTTATCAATCCCCTCGTTACTTTCCAAACCACACGTATGTACTTGTTGTTTTATCAATCCCCTCGTTACTTTCCAAACCACACGTATGTACTTGTTGTTTTATCAATCCCCTCGTTACTTTCCAAACCACACGTATGTACTTTTTTTTTATCAATCCTCTCGTTACTTTCCAAACCACACGTATGTACTTTGTTTTATCAATCCTCTCGTTACTTTCCAAACCACACGTATGTGCTTTTTTTTTATCAATCCTCTCGTTGCTTTCCAAACCACACGTATGTATTTTGTTTTATCAATCCTCTCGTTGCTTTCCAAACCACACGTGTATTGTTTGTTTTATCAATCCCTCGTTGCTTTCCAAACCACACGTATGTATTTGTTTTTTATCAATCCCCTCGTTGCTTTCCAAACCACACGTATGTACTTGTTTTTATCAATCCCTCGTTGCTTTCCAAACCACACGTATGTATTTTGTTTTATCAATCCCTCGTTGCTTTCCAAACCACACGTATGTACTTTGTTTTATCAATCCCCTCGTTACTTTCCAAACCACGTATGTATTTGTTTTTTTATCAATCCTCTCGTTACTTTCCAAACCACACGTATGTGCTTGTTGTTTTATCAATCCCCTCGTTACTTTCCAAACCACACGTATGTACTTGTTTTTTATCAATCCCTCGTTGCTTTCCAAACCACACGTATGTACTTGTTTTTTTATCAATCCTCTCGTTGCTTTCCAAACCACACGTATGTACTTGTTTTTTTATCAATCCTCTCGTTGCTTTCCAAACCACACGTATGTACTTGTTTTTTATCAATCCTTTCGTTACTTTCCAAACCACACGTATGTACTTGTTTTTTATCAATCCTCTCGTTGCTTTCCAAACCACACGTATGTGCTTGTTTTTTATCAATCCCTCGTTACTTTCCAAACCACACGTATGTGCTTTTTTTTTATCAATCCCTCGTTGCTTTCCAAACCACGCGTATGTATTTGTTTTTTTTATCAATCCCTCGTTGCTTTCCAAACCACACGTATGTGCTTGTTTTTTATCAATCCCTCGTTGCTTTCCAAACCACGCGTATGTGTTTGTTTTTTTATCAATCCCTCGTTGCTTTCCAAACCACACGTATGTGCTTGTTGTTTTATCAATCCCTCGTTACCTTCCAAACCACACGTATGTACTTGTTGTTTTATCAATCCTCTCGTTACTTTCCAAACCACACGTATGTACTTGTTTTTTATCAATCCTCTCGTTACTTTCCAAACCACACGTATGTACTTGTTTTTTTATCAATCCTCTCGTTACTTTCCAAACCACACGTATGTACTTGTTTTTTTATCAATCCCCTCGTTACTTTCCAAACCACACGTATGTATTTGTTTTATCAATCCCCTCGTTGCTTTCCAAACCACACGTATGTGCTTGTTGTTTTATCAATCCCCTCGTTACCTTCCAAACCACACGTATGTGCTTGTTGTTTTATCAATCCTCTCGTTGCTTTCCAAACCACACGTATGTACTTTTTTTTTTATCAATCCTCTCGTTACTTTCCAAACCACGTATATGCTTTTTTTTTATCAATCCTCTCGTTGCTTTCCAAACCACACGTATGTACTTGTTTTTTATCAATCCCCTCGTTGCTTTCCAAACCACACGTATGTATTTTTTTTTTATCAATCCCTCGTTGCTTTCCAAACCACACGTATGTACTTGTTTTTTATCAATCCCTCGTTACTTTCCAAACCACACGTATGTATTTGTTTTATCAATCCCTCGTTACTTTCCAAACCACACGTATGTACTTGTTGTTTTATCAATCCCCTCGTTACTTTCCAAACCACACGTATGTACTTGTTGTTTTATCAATCCCCTCGTTACTTTCCAAACCACACGTATGTACTTGTTTTTTATCAATCCTCTCGTTACTTTCCAAACCACACGTATGTACTTGTTTTTTATCAATCCTCTCGTTACTTTCCAAACCACACGTATGTACTTGTTTTTTATCAATCCTTTCGTTACTTTCCAAACCACACGTATGTACTTGTTTTTTATCAATCCTCTCGTTACTTTCCAAACCACACGTATGTACTTGTTTTATCAATCCCTCGTTACTTTCCAAACCACACGTATGTATTTGTTTTTTTATCAATCCCCTCGTTACTTTCCAAACCACACGTATGTACTTGTTTTTTATCAATCCCCTCGTTACTTTCCAAACCACACGTATGTATTTTTTTTTATCAATCCCCTCGTTACTTTCCAAACCACACGTATGTACTTGTTGTTTTATCAATCCCCTCGTTACTTTCCAAACCACACGTATGTACTTTTTTTTATCAATCCCTCGTTGCTTTCCAAACCACACGTATGTGTTTGTTGTTTTATCAATCCCTCGTTACTTTCCAAACCACACGTATGTGCTTTTTTTTATCAATCCTCTCGTTGCTTTCCAAACCACACGTATGTACTTGTTTTATCAATCCTCTCGTTGCTTTCCAAACCACACGTATGTACTTGTTTTTTTATCAATCCTCTCGTTGCTTTCCAAACCACACGTATGTACTTTGTTTTATCAATCCCCTCGTTACTTTCCAAACCACACGTATGTATTTGTTTTTTATCAATCCTCTCGTTGCTTTCCAAACCACACGTATGTACTTGTTTTATCAATCCCTCGTTGCTTTCCAAACCACACGTATGTGTATGTTTTTTTTATCAATCCCTCGTTGCTTTCCAAACCACACGTATGTACTTGTTGTTTTATCAATCCCCTCGTTACTTTCCAAACCACACGTATGTACTTTTTTTTTATCAATCCTCTCGTTGCTTTCCAAACCACACGTATGTACTTGTTGTTTTTTATCAATCCTCTCGTTGCTTTCCAAACCAGACGTATGTACTTGTTTTTTATCAATCCCCTCGTTACTTTCCAAACCACGTATGTATGTATTTTTTTTATCAATCCCTCGTTACTTTCCAAACCACACGTATGTACTTGTTTTTTATCAATCCCCTCGTTACTTTCCAAACCACACGTATGTACTTGTTTTTTTTTATCAATCCTCTCGTTACTTTCCAAACCACACGTATGTACTTGTTTTTTATCAATCCCCTCGTTACTTTCCAAACCACACGTATGTGCTTTTTTTTTATCAATCCCTCGTTGCTTTCCAAACCACAAGTATGTACTTGTTGTTTTATCAATCCCTCGTTACTTTCCAAACCACACGTATGTGCTTTTGTTTTATCAATCCCTCGTTACTTTCCAAACCACACGTATGTACTTGTTGTTTTATCAATCCTCTCGTTACTTTCCAAACCACACGTATGTACTTGTTTTTTATCAATCCTCTCGTTACTTTCCAAACCACACGTATGTACTTGTTTTTTATCAATCCTCTCGTTACTTTCCAAACCACACGTATGTATTTTGTTTTATCAATCCTCTCGTTACTTTCCAAACCACACGTATGTACTTGTTTTTTATCAATCCTCTCGTTACTTTCCAAACCACACGTATGTACTTGTTTTTTTATCAATCCTCTCGTTACTTTCCAAACCACACGTATGTACTTGTTTTTTATCAATCCCCTCGTTACTTTCCAAACCACACGTATGTATTTGTTTTTTATCAATCCCTCGTTACTTTCCAAACCACACGTATGTACTTTGTTTTATCAATCCCTCGTTGCTTTCCAAACCACACGTATGTATTTGTTTTTTATCAATCCCTCGTTGCTTTCCAAACCACACGTATGTAGCTTGTTGTTTTATCAATCCCCTCGTTACTTTCCAAACCACACGTATGTACTTTTTTTTTATCAATCCTCTCGTTACTTTCCAAACCACACGTATGTACTTGTTTTTTTATCAATCCTCTCGTTACTTTCCAAACCACACGTATGTACTTTGTTTTTTATCAATCCTCTCGTTACTTTCCAAACCTCACGTATGTACTTGTTTTTATCAATCCCTCGTTGCTTTCCAAACCACACGTATGTATTTGTTTTTTATCAATCCCTCGTTACTTTCCAAACCACACGTATGTACTTTTTTTTATCAATCCCTCGTTACTTTCCAAACCACACGTATGTACTTGTTTTTTTATCAATCCCCTCGTTACTTTCCAAACCACACGTATGTACTTGTTTTTTATCAATCCCCTCGTTACTTTCCAAACCACACGTATGTACTTGTTTTTTTTATCAATCCCCTCGTTACTTTCCAAACCACACGTATGTACTTGTTGTTTTTTTTCTCATGCCTTTTCATAGCAATTAATCAATCACACCTTCAAGTTACAGTAAGCCATATATTTATATCCAAAACCAAAACCAATCTGCTAACAAGCATCTTTGTACTCAAGAAAACAACCTGTATCAGTCAGAATATGCATGTATGCGTGCTAGCTCACATGGAAACCCAATATTCCTGTTGGTTAACTGTACAGTAGCACTTTTATGTTTAGAGTAGAAGCTAATGAAATTGACTTTTTTTGTTCTTATTTACAAAAAATAAAATTAATCATTTATCAGATAGTACAGCGGTATGCCTCCGGATTTACAACGCTAAAAGTAGGGGTTCGATTGCCCTCGGTGGGCTGAGCAGATAGCCTTTGTGGCTTTGCTAAAAGAAAAACACACACACACTCTTATTTACAAAAAATAAATTAATCATTTATGAGGGTAACCTCACTGTTAGTGATATGTTCGGTCGTGAATCCAATAATATCCCTGGAATTTCGGCCAGCTAAAGAGATTTAAGTTAGTTCTATATGCACGTACTAAACTAATAATGCAAAATAATTTCCATAATAAAAGCCTAATAATAAAAAACAAAACTAATAAAACTAGATATTATAGACAATCTAATCATTAATGACAATAAAAGTAACATTATAGAAAGAATAAACATGAATATTAGCTGTTTGTTTTCAACATTGTCAAAGATTTAAAATTCGTTGAACAACGTAAAGTGTAAATAAACAAAACTTAACACATAGGAGTTTGACATCTGAGATAAGCTACTGTGAAAGAAGTTACTGGTTAAATGGTGAGTCAGTATCAATAATATAGCCAAAGATAAAAACGTAACAAACTAAATGATAAATAATATATGAAATGAATGTCAGAATCTTGCAATAAGTAGGAAATACATTGCTCTAATAATTTTAATGTAATGAAGTTGAATTTAATAAATAGAAAAACAATATATATTAAACACACTAGAAGGTGAATCTAAACACAAACAATTCCACTTTCAGTTGTTGCTGGAGTTCTCAAGAAGAAGTAATAAACAAACACAAATCGTGAGTCCCAGTAGAAATGTAAACAAGGAAAGTCGAACCTGGGATGTTTGTGATGTAAGTCCGTAATCGTGAGTCCCAGTAGAAATGTAAACAAGGAAAGTCGAACCTGGGATGTTTGTGATGTAAGTCCGTAATCGTGAGTCCCAGTAGAAATGTAAACAAGGAAAGTTGAACCTGGGATGTTTGTGATGTAAGTCCGTAATCGTGAGTCCCAGTAGAAATGTAAACAAGGAAAGTCGAACCTGGGATGTTTGTGATGTAAGTCCGTAATCGTGAGTCCCAGTAGAAATGTAAACAAGGAAAGTCGAACCTGGGATGTTTGCGATGTAAGTCCGTAATCGTGAGTCCCAGTAGAAATATAAACAAGGAAAGTCGAACCTGGGATGTTTGTGATGTAAGTCCGTAATCGTGAGTCCCAGTAGAAATGTAAACAAGGAAAGTCGATACCCCCACCTAAAATGAAGGGAGGGATGTATACCTCCCATCCCCACAGGATCTACGCCCCTGATTGTAGGTAATGTACTTAATTGTTGTTATTGTAAGGAGTGTTTTTCCACAGTGAATTCTGGTTTGTATGTTTTTTGTTCTGTGGAGATGCATACAATTTCCAGTTTTTCATTTGGCCTTTGCTGTTTTTATTTAAGTGATTTTTGGCAATACTTTACCTTCTGAGAATGAATTGTCAACGAATTAGATCCATGGGTAGATAAACGAAAATATGTGGTTTCATATTTTGTGTTTTTGAGTTTTTAATTTTCACATATAATGGAAGCAACTTTTTATGTTCTAAGATAACCTTTCAATGAATTTACATAACTTCCGACTGATGTACAAAGTTTTATTAAAGTCTTTGGTTAGTAATGCTTATTGTGCATGAAAATTCACGATCAAATAAATATAAACCTCTGATTTATTGGCTGAAATGTTCTCCCATTGAACCTCCTTGAACTAGCTGGAATACATATTGACAAGAAAAAATATGTAGCCTCCAGGAATTCGTTTAATGTGAAACAATATTACAGATTTTAAACTTGTTTATAAATAATCCTTCTTTATCTTCATAAACAGGATAAACAGGAATCTTAATGTTTGCTGTGTTTTTAATTTTGTGCAAAGCTACACCAGAGTTATCTGTGCTAGCCGTCCATGATTTTGCAGTGTAAAACTAGAGGAGTGCGTGTGTTTTGAATTTCACACAAAGCCACTCGAGGGCAATCTGCGCTAGCCATCCCTAATTTAGCAGTGTAAGACTAGAGGGAAGGCAACTAGTCATCACCACCTACCGCCATTTACATTGTATTTAATCTTTGAGTATTAATTTCAATGAAAATGGTGTCTTGAATTAAAGTTGTTTAATTCGGTCAAAAGTTCAAATGTGATGTGCTAATAATAATCCAGTTTGGGCAACTGCACAAAAAATGTGATGTGCTAACATTTTTCCAGTTTTGATAACTGTATTCGAAATTTGATGTCTATCATTGATTCAGTTTTGGTTGCTGTGTATAAAATGTGATGTGCTAACAACAATCCATTTTTGGTTACTGAACTTAAAATGAAAATAAAGTTATTTGGATCATCCATTCTACAGATAAAAAACGATGGGCCGTTTGAAACTCAATAAATAAAACCAGTTATGAAAATAAAATTCTTAAATATTAATTTAGTAAAATTACTTTGTTACATTCACTTAAAATTACATTAAAATTAACCGAGGCTTAAGAAGGAAACAATATATCAAAATAAATTATGACTAAAAGTAACTGAAACCCTTTGAAGAAATATTTCGCAGATATTAATTGTGTGTAATTTTTTCTATTGACTATTTTAATATCACTACACATTTCTCAATGTTTAGAAGTAGTTTTCTCCGTATGAATACCAAATATTGATTTTTTTTAATATAACTATCTAACAAAGCGATATGGGACAGTTCAGCAGGCTTGGTTAATTCCAGGTATTGAAAACCGTTTTCAGTTAGTCAGGTTTAACTTGTCATAAAACGTTTATCACTGTTGTAAGTAAAAGTATAACCGTAAGTATTTGTGACTGTGAAACTTTAAAAAAGTTTGTTATTTAGTTTTTATTTCTATATATGAAATGAAAACAACCTATTTTGAACGTAGTTAATTAGCCGATAGGCACCGGAACAGATATACTGATTTCCCACGTGTTATAATAGAAGGTAAAATATTAACGTCATTTCTGGTTAACATGTATATGTTGTTTGATTCTACGTTCATATGTATTCACCACATAACAGATCCAAATGTAGGGAAACTGGGGAAAGTTCAGCCATGGTCAAATACAGCAGTCCTTTTTTAGCTACCTAATACATTGCTTCAAATACAGCAGTCCTTCTTTAGTTACCTAATACATTGCCTCAAATACGGCAGTCCTTCTTTAGTTACCTAACACAAAGCCTCAAATACGGCAGTCCTTCTTTAGTTACCTAATACATTGTTTCAAATACAGCAGTCCTTCTTTAGTTACCTAATACATTGTTTCAAATACAGCAGTCCTTCTTTAGTTACCTAATACATTGCCTCAAATACGGCAGTCCTTCTTTAGTAACCTAACACAAAGCCTCAAATACGGCAGTCCTTCTTTAGTTACCTAACACAAAGCCTCAAATACAGCAGTCTTTCTTTAGTTACCTAATACATTGTTTCAAATACAGCAGTCCTTCTTTACTTACCTAATACATTGCCTCAAATACGGCAGTCCTTCTTTAGTTACCTAACACAAAGCCTCAAATACGGCAGTCCTTCTTTAGTTACCTAACAGAAAGCCTCAAATACAGCAGTCTTTCTTTAGTTACCTAATACATTGTTTCAAATACAGCAGTCCTTCTTTAGTTACCTAATACATTGTTTCAAATACAGCAGTCCTTCTTTAGTTACCTAATACATTGCCTCAAATACGGCAGTCCTTCTTTAGTAACCTAACACAAAGCCTCAAATACGGCAGTCCTTCTTTAGTTACCTAACACAAAGCCTCAAATACAGCAGTCTTTCTTTAATTACCTAATACATTGTTTCAAATACAGCAGTCCTTCTTTACTTACCTAATACATTGCCTCAAATACGGCAGTCCTTCTTTAGTTACCTAACACAAAGCCTCAAATAGACCAGCGTTTCTTTACTTACCTAATACAGTGCCTCAAATAGACGAGTGTTTCTGTAGTAACTTAGTACACTGCCTCAAATATACAAGAATTTCTTTAGTTACCCATTACATTGCCTCAAATAGACCAGTGTTTCTTTTATTACCAAATACATTGCCTCAAATAGACCAATGCTTCTTTTGTTACCTAATACATTGCCTCAAATAGACCAATGTTTCTTTTGTTACCTAATACATTGCCTCAAATAGACCAATTTTCTTTTATTACCTAATGCATTGCCTCAAATAGACCAATGCTTCTTTTGTTACCTAATACATTGCCTCAAATAGACTAGTCTTTCTTTAGTTACCCATCACATTGCCTCAAACTGACCAGTGTTTCTTTAATTATCTTATATAATGCCTCAAATAGACCAGTGTTTCTTTTATTACCAAATACATTGCCTCAAATAGACCAATGCTTCTTTTGTTACCTAATACATTGCCTCAAATAGACCAATGTTTCTTTTGTTACCTAATACATTGCCTCAAATAGACCAATTTTCTTTTATTACCTAATGCATTGCCTCAAATAGACCAATGCTTCTTTTGTTACCTAATACATTGCCTCAAATAGACTAGTCTTTCTTTAGTTACCCATTACATTGCCTCAAACTGACCAGTGTTTCTTTAATTATCTTATACAATGCCTCAAATAGACCAATGCTTCTTTTGTTACCTAATACATTGCCTCAAATAGACCAATGTTTCTTTAGTTACCTAACACATTGCCTCAAATAGACCAATGTTTCTTTTGTTACCTAATACATTGCCTCAAATAGACTAGTGTTTCTTTAGTTACCTAACACATTGCCTCAACTAGACCAATGCTTCTTTTGTTACCTAATACATTGCCTCAAATAGACTAGTGTTTCTTTAGTTACCTAACACATTGCCTCAACTAGACCAATGCTTCTTTTGTTACCTAATACATTGCCTCAAATAGACCAATGTTTCTTTAGTTACCTAACACATTGCCTCAAATAGACCAATGTTTCTTTTGTTACCTAATACATTGCCTCAAATAGACCAATGTTTCTTTAGTTACCTAACACATTGCCTCAAATAGACCAATGTTTCTTTTATTACCTAATACATTGCCTCAAATAGACTAGTGTTTCTTTAGTTACCTAACACATTGCCTCAACTAGACCAATGCTTCTTTTATTACCTAATACATTGCCTCAAATAGACTAGTGTTTCTTTAGTTACCTAACACATTGCCTCAACTAGACCAATGCTTCTTTTGTTACCTAATACATTGCCTCAAATAGACTAGTGTTTCTTTAGTTACCTAACACATTGCTTCAAATAGACCAATGTTTCTTTTGTTACCTAATACATTGCCTCAAATAGACTAGTGTTTCTTTAGTTACCTAACACATTGCTTCAAATAGACCAATGTTTCTTTTGTTACCTAATACATTGCCTCAAATAGACTAGTGTTTCTTTAGTTACCTAACACAATGTCTCATAATCTCGAAATACTTCGACTTTGTACGTCGTCATCATCAAAAGTGCATATTTTGTAAGAATGTTGAGTCTTATACACTTTTTACCCCGTCAGAAACCAAATAATCAACTTTACATATCAGTTCAACTTAAAGAAGTTTACTTCATCTATTAAAACATCTTTTCCTAATCCTTATTTAATATTTTAAAATTATTCTTACTATATTTGATTACTTTATTGTATAGTATTAACAATGACGTAGAATAAACACATTGTAAACTCCATACAGTTTAATCTCACTGACAAGGTGAGAATCAGAATCCTGTCACGTGACCTGTTACGTGACAGCTGAAAAGGAAAGGGAACTAATAATCGATCTTTCGTTACACGATAGAGTTCCATTTAGGGTTAAAATACTACGGTATAACGTGCTTCTGTTAGGTCATCTCTGCTCATAAAGCGTTTCAGTTGTTCGAATTGAAAAGATTAAACTAGCATCAGAGAATTTGCATCAAGCGGAAGTTGCACTACGTGTTTCCTGTATAGAGTCATTACTCGCACGAGGAGAATACGTATTTGTTTTTTTAATACATCTTCAGCATTTTTGAAATTTACTTAATTTCATTCTAGGCCTCATTCTCTTTAATGTTTACAAATCATTATGTTCAGCTCAATGTGAATAAATCTATTTGTTTTGTATCAATAGATCAAGTCTCATGGTGCATTTGAATTAGGTCCGACATGGCCAGGTGGCGTTCGACTCGTAATCGTAGGGTCGCGGGTTTGAATACCAGTCACACCAAACATGCTCGCCCTTTCAGCCGTGGAGGCGTTATAATGAGACGGTCAATCCCACTATTCGTTGGTAAAAGAGTAGTCCAAGAGTTGGCGGTGGGTGGTGATCACTAGCTGTCTTCACTCTAGTCTTACACTGCCGAATTAGGGACGACTAGTGAAGATTACACTTTATAATGCCAACTGTTTCGTTTCTTCACTCTAGTCTTACACTGCTGAATTAGGGACGACTAGCGCAGATTACATTTTATGATGCCAGCTGTTTCTTTTCTTCACTCTAGTCTTACATTGCTGAATTAGGGACGACTAGCGCAGATTACATTTTATAATGCCAACTGTTTCTTTTCTTCACTCTAGTCTTACACTGCTGAATTAGGGACGACTAGTGAAGATTACATTTTATAATGCCAACTGTTTCTTTTCTTCACTCTAGTCTTACACTGCTGAATTAGGGACGACTAGCGCAGATTACATTTTATAATGCCAACTGTTTCGTTATGAGCTCTTTGTCACCAAATTTGGTGACTTTGTTCCAAGTTTAATTCTAAATATTTTGATGCTATATTTTGGTAATATAATTGCTCAGGCTGTCAAGACAACTCAACATGTTAATCACGTTTTCTTTTTCAATTTTTGTCCAGATTTTGTTAATTATCGTATTTTGTTAAGAACGAATCACTCAAAACTACAAAGATAACCCACGTCTTAGTGTAGGGGAGTATCAACTGCATTGGAAAATCACAATGAAACTTAAATGTTATTTGAAATATTCCTCAAGATTGTCTTATAAGGTGCGTTTTTTGCGTATACCAAAAGACATCAATCAAAGTGCTGAGAGATGCAATAGAGGATCAGGAACATCCGTTCACGTCAAGAACAATGCATGAGGATACCATGTTCAGCAATGGAGGAAGTTTCTGTACAACTTTTCCAACAAGTTAAGCCTCATCAAGTCAGGAACATCCGTTCACGTCAAGAACAATGCATGAAGATACCATCTTCAGCAATGGAGGAAGTTTCTGTACAACTTTTCCAACAAGTTGAGCCTCATCAAGTCAGGAACATCCGTTCACGTCAAGAACAATGCAGGAGGATACCATGTCCAGCAATGGAGGAAGTTTCTGTACAACTTTTCCAACAAGGTAAGCCTCATCAAGTCAGGAACATCCGTTCACGTCAAGAACAATGCATGAAGATACCATGTTCAGCAATGGAGGAAGTTTCTGTACAACTTTTCCAACAAGGTAAGCCTCATCAAGTCAGGAACATCCGTTCACGTCAAGAACAATGCATGAGGATACCACGTCCAGCAATGGAGGAAGTTTCTGTACAACTTTTCCAACAAGGTAAGCCTCATCAAGTTTGTGGTCGAAGAACGAAATGTAACTAGTGAAGAAAATGACCAATGATGACCAGATGAAAGTTGCTTAATTGAGATCTGCTCAAGAAAAAAACCAATACTCTCTGTTCCTACGCGTACTTTACTCAGAAAGACAGGATCATAGACGGTCATGGTGACAACAGAAGACACAGACGTCGAGGTGCTTAGCGGTGACTTTAATGGCGACGTTTCCCGCTCTGTCTATCAAAAATGTAGAACACAGATTCGCACATGGTTAATCGACATTGGAAAACCAACAACTTTACTATGAAAAACATCAGTATAGCACTATCCTGACTTTATAATTGAGGTGCAGAAACATGTGAAAACGGAGAGCACCTACCGGAACACTTTCAACTAATTTGGTTAGTTCCGGAAAGTACCTGCAGAGCAAGGGAAACAGTGCTTCCCTAGTTTATCTTAAAAATTATTTTTTAAGTATCAGCTAAATACGAAGTCATGAACTTGCAACTGATTCATACAGAAGCACTGTACTATACTGTACATAATCAGTAATCACCTTATACGGGAGAAAGCACTGTTGGGAAGAATTGTTACTTAATATATTCTGTAAACTATAAAATTCTCACATTAATAATTTTCTGAATAAAAAACTTCAAATTCATACTAGTATTTAAAATTAAACAAAACATACATTGAATGTCATACTGTTCTATTCTATGACATAAAGAAAACAATTACCAGTTTATCTTACTTCAAAATACACGGGCCCGGCATGGCCAAGCGTTTTAAGGCGTGCGATTCGTAATCTGAGGGTCGCGGTGTGGTATCCCGGTCGCGTCAAACATGCTCGCCCTTTCAGCCGTGGGGGAGTTATAATGTGATGGTCAATCCCACTATTCGTTGGTAAAAGAGTAGCCCAAGAGTTGGCGGTGGGTGGTGATGACTAGCTGCCTTCCCTCTAGTTTTACACTGCTAAATTAGGGACGGCTAGCACAGATAGCCCTTGAATAGCTTTGTGCGAAATTCCAAAACAAACAAACAAATCAAAATACACTTACTGTTGGAACTTACTGACAGTTTATAGTCTATACATTAAATTATTTAAATCACTGAAAAAATAAGAGAAATGAATAATTTATAAATTAATTAACGTTTCATAATTACTGTTTGTTTGTTCAAACTTTTAACTTTTAACAAAACTTTTAACCAGCTAGTATTTAGGTTAATTTCATAGTGTTCACAATTTCCCTATTAAATGCTATAAAATATTTTTATTTTTATTTTCCCATTTCTTATTTTCATCTTTCGAAGCCCTACTCAAATAAGTGGTTGAGTCTAACAACGCAAAATGCATAACTTTTCTTTATGTTCATCGGCCTTAAGATTTTTGCCAGCAGTGTGTATACACATGTAAAATTTGTCCTATATATATAAATATGTAAAGTATGTTCTATATTTATATATACGTAAGTAAAGTATGTTCTATATTTATATATACGTAAGTAAAGTATGTTCTATATTTATATATACGTAAGTAAAGTATGTTCTATATAAATATATGTATAATGTATAAAGAATGTCCTATATTTATATATATAAGGCAAGTATGCTCTATATATATGTAAAGTACGCTTATATTTATATACATAAGTAAAATATGTTCTATATATATATGTGCGTGTGTGTGTGTGTTAAACAACTTCTCACTCTACAATCCTACCCTGATGATGGTACAATCCTACCCTGATTATGGTACAATCCTACCCTGATGATGGTACAATCCTACCCTGATGATGGTAAACACTAAGTTAAGGTTACATTAAATAAAGTATTTTTAAAATGGGATTTTGGTTAGAGATTTTAATTTCCAACTAAATAAAACTGAAAATAATTATTAAATATCACTTAATCTCGAACATTTCATGCTGTCGGTGTTTGATTTGTTTGTATTAATGACGATATAGAACTAAGTTTTTTTACGATCTACATACACATTACATAAATGTTTCTTCCTGAACACTTCTTTCTTATAAATATCCACATTATGGTTTATAAAGACAACGAAGTCGGAACACTACATTATGTGAAACCCTCATGGAACATACAATGATACAATGTTATTCGTCCTTTATTTAAATCGGTCGACAAAAAGCACGTAAAACAGTTTTATTATCTTTCACAAGAGACTGAAATAAATGGTAGATTACTGTTTTCATTTTTATCACTCCTTTTCGCTTAAACGTTACATTAAATATGCAGATGAGAATGTTCTAGGTTTCTGTATACGTTTCATTTGACGTAAGAAGACAAACTTTTCTATAGTGTGTTGTTAGAAATGAAACAAAAACCCTATAACCTGAGCGTTCACCTTTCGAAAGCGCTCGGGTTACGGAGTTTTTATTTCATCTCTATCAATACTTCTTGAAGTTATGTGTTTTTTGACATCACGATAACAGTGTGTTGTGATATGTCTCATCAGAAGGGAAGATCCTAACTGACACTGGTAGTCACCTTATGAAGCAGGTTTGTGGTGTCACTTCAGAAAGATTTTAAATCATATTGGTAACCATCTCACGAAACGGATTTGCAGTTTCACATCAGAAGGAAGATTACAGTTCATATTAGCAACCATGTCATGAAACAGATTTGTGGTTTCACATCAGAAGGAAGATCCTAAATCATATTGATGGTCACGTCATGAAACAACTTTGTGGTGTCACATCAGAAGGAAGATCCTAATTCACATTGGTAATCACGTCATGAAACAACTTTGTGGTGTCACATCAGAAGGAAGATCCTAATTCACATTGGTAATCACTTCATGAAACAGATTTGTGGTATCACATAAGAAGGTTTGTTGTTTGTTTGTTTGTTTTGTAATTTCGCACAAAGCTACTCGAGGGCTATCTGTGCTAGCCGTCCCTAATTTAGCAGTGTAAGACTAGAGGGAAGGCAGCTAGTCATCACCACCCACCGCCAACTCTTGGGCTACTCTTTTACCAACGAATAGTGGGATTGACCGTCACATTATACACCCCCACGGCTGGGAGGGCGAGCATGTTTAGCGCGACGCGGGCGCGAACCCGCGACCCTCGGATTACGAGTCGCACGCCTTACGCGCTAGGCCATGCCGGGCCCACATAAGAAGGAAGATCCTAATTTACAATGGTAATCACTTCATGAAACAGATTTGTTGTATCACATGAGAAGGAAGATCCTAATTTACATTGGTAATCACTTCATGAAACAGATTTGTGGTATCATATGAGAAGGAAGATCCTAATTCATATTTTAAAATAAAAGTAAGGAGAAATGCCGAGTTAAAATTGTTAAAGATGCGATATACTTGCCCAGATGTTCAAAGTAAAATAGTACACTTGTTTGAACATGATGAGTTCATATATTACGTAGTGAATGAGGATACATGCCTGAACAAAGTATTTATGTGTGTTTGAAGGAAGTTGTTTAATTCTTGAGGAAATCTGAATTGGTTACAGTCGCAGTAAAACAATTAATGCAACATCCAAGGAGTACAGAATAAAATAATATTATACCATCGAATGATAGTCCAGAATTACAGGACCTCCAATATAACTTAACATGACATATTACCAGGAACTACAGATAAAAGCCTTTTGGATAAAGAAGGTGCCCCAAAACTTGACAGAAAAACAAGAACTACAGCAAATGTGGAAGACATGAAAGTTATAGCCGAGAGTGTGATAAACGAACAGATGGTAATAAATCTAAAGTATTGTTAACATAACTTAGACCATCTTATAATATTGTCAACAGTATACTGAACAAATATTAAATAAAGTATATTTGTATCGCTGGCTACTGGACATGAAAATGGAACTAAACAAGCTAGAGTTGGAAATCACCTGATTGGTTAATGGTCACAGTGCAGTCTCGACGTTACATTGAGAATAAAACATTATCGGATTTCCCACTTTCCTTATTCAAACTTTGGTTCTTGAATAGAATATCAACTTTCACCATTATATTTTTTCTTTATTTAACTTTAGAATATTATGTTTATGACTATTTTACAACTGGAAATTCTGATTATATTTGTTTTGTCAATGAGGAAGCCAGAAATGAAGGGATTTTATTCTCTTTGTGAAGTCGAGATGCCTCAATCTGCCATGTGATCACCAACTAGATCAAGTGATATGTCAACTTCCAACCCTGTTTTGTATGGTTCCTATTCTCAAATTCATTAGCCAAATATACATAGCGTTTTCATTCAGCTATAAATATTTTCCCTTATACTTTTTGTTAAGTAGATGGTCTTCGTGGATTACAAGGTTATTTAATGTATTCTAATATTTTATAAATTTTTGTACATCATAATAATAAGTTAGGTGTTGGTGAAAGATTATGATGAAGAAAAAAATAAAAAATCTGGAAGTTGGCCTTTTGCCAATTTTCGACTTTGGGACGCTCTGGATGGCTGAAAAGCGGCATATACAGCAACTATGTCAGAAAGCCTTTTATATTTAGCTTCTGTTGATCTGTAGAGAAGAATGTTTAGATAACGTTTGTATTACTTTAATATGAACGCCATTCTTACACAGAAAGTGATGGCACGATTTCCATTATACCTGTAAAACTTAAATTATATGGTTATGTTATGTGTCTGTTTTCCTTATAGCAAAGCGATATCGAGCTATCTCTTGAGTCCATCGAGGGGAATCAAAACTCTGGTTTTAGCATTGTAAATCCATAGACGCACCGCTCTACCAGTGGCGGATGATTACGTTGTTAATGCACCTCTGAAACCTAAACATCACCCTGTGTTATTAATACACCAGAAAAAGTAAACCTACTGAATATAATTTTCACATACAATTGCAGATGTAGTTGTATATATAGAAATTAAATAAAAACTAATTTTCGTAAACATATGTGTTATTGTGTTCTTAACATTTCATTTTCTATATAGGCTTACGTTACTCTTTTATCATTATTTAATGGGCAAAATATGCAGTTACTTTTTTTCAAAATAAGGAAAACTGAGTGTGATACTAATTTTAGAACAATTTTTCAGTTTGTTTTAACGATTTCAATAAGTGACTGGTTGTACTTATGAAATAGACACGGCATGGCCAGTTGTTAAGGCTTCCCCCCCCATAACCTGAGAGTTGCGGGTTCAAATCCCTGTCACACCAAACATGTCGTCCTTTCAGCGGTGAGGGTGTTATAATGTGACAGTCAATCCAATTCTTCGTTGATAAAAGAATAGCGAAAAACTTGGCTGTGGGTGGTGACGACTAACTGCCTTCCCTCTTGTCTTACACTGATAAATTAGTGACGGTTAGCGCAGATAGGTCTCGTGTAGCTTGGCGCGAAACTCTAAAACAAACAAAAAAAACTTAAGAAGTAAAATGTTTCCATGATTTTTAAATGCACTTACTTAATCTGACAGCAACG
This sequence comes from Tachypleus tridentatus, assembly GCF_004210375.1. NCBI lineage: Eukaryota > Metazoa > Arthropoda > Merostomata > Xiphosura > Limulidae > Tachypleus > Tachypleus tridentatus. Next base: position 113,740,030 of record NC_134828.1, read on the forward strand.
TAACTCATCAACTGGTCCCCCGCTGGTACATCGATAATTCTACGAATTTACAACGCTAAAATCAAGGGCTTGATTTTCTTCGGTGGACTCAGCAGATAGCTCAATGTGACTTTACTACAAGAAAAACACACACATTCATCAATTGGAAACTTTTAAAGTGAAAGCACAATATACTGAGAATGTATGCCAGCACGGCTGAGAGGATTGAGTTTCTCTCTTATAAAATGTCCTACCAGAGACAGTTGGTAAATTGAGTGATTATTAATATATATGTATATATATTATAGAAGCATCATACAGATTTCTTCACGGACCTCGAGTCTATATTAGAAGTTATTTCTTATTTGTTTTATTAAAATTTTGGTTACATTTTCTGCCAAATAAAAACTCTTTTGTACTATATAATGTTACTATTTTTATATAAGATCACGATAGCTAAAAAAAAATCCACAAATTCTGTCTTATAATAGAGTCAGAGGTATTACAAGTAACATACAGATACTGTTTTGTGTACAAAAGAAAAACTTATCTCGTTAAAAGCTACCTTTTAAAAGATATTTCTCCATTAACTGCTCGTCCTTCAAGTGCTCAATACGCGGAATTTTAAGACATTTCAAGATGAACTTAGAATACAAAATATTAATTATTTTGACTATGCAACGATCATTTCATAATGTAAAACTTTTGTAGAAAAAGAGAAATAAGTCGTGTGGAGAAAAAATACATTAACTTTAAATTACAGTTTGTTTGTTTTGAATTTCGCACAAAGCTACTCGAGAGCTATCTGTGTTATAATTTATATATGTAGTCGTCTTTATTATATGTATTATATATATGTAGACTTTATTATGAATAAGTGGAACGGACCTGGCATTATTTTGAACGGAATAATTCTAAAGAATCTACACGTCAAATTTAGTTACACTTCTGATGTAAGAAAACCTTAGATAGGCGAACACCAGTACATTAATATCATACTAACTGTACGAAAGCCTTAGATAGGCGAACACCAGTACATTAATGTCATACTAACTGTACAAAAGCCTTAGATAGGTGAACACCAGTACATTAATATCATACTAACTGTACGAAAGCCTTAGATAGGCAAACACCAGTACATTAATATCATACTAACTGTACGAAAGCCTTAGATAGGTGAACACCAGTACATTAATATCATACTAACTGTACGAAAGCCTTAGATAGGCAAACACCAGTACATTAATATCATACTAACTGTACGAAAGCCTTAGATAGGTGAACACCAGTACATTAATATCATACTAACTGTACGAAAGCCTTAGATAGGCAAACACCAGTACATTAATGTCATACTAACTGTACGAAAGCCCTAGAGAGGCGAACACCAGTACCTTAATATCATACTAACTGTACGAAAGCCTTAGATAGGCAAACACCAGTACATTAATGTCATACTAACTGTACGAAAGCCTTAGATAGGTGAACACCAGTACATTAATATCATACTAATTGTATTAAAACCAAAGAAGGACAGTCGTGGGGCCTACTATTCTGACAGTCAATCCCACTATTCGTTGATAAAAGAGTAGCCCAAGAGTCGGCGGTAGGTGGTGTTGACTGGCTGCATTCTATCTAATTTATCACTACTAAGGACGACCAGCGCAGATAACCTTCGTGTAGCTCGGAGCTAAATTCAGAATAAACCAAACCAGTCATGAGGAAACAAACTGTGTCATCAGAAGAAGTTTTAATGGACGGTTTCACTCATTATGTTAATCATTAACTGGAATATTCAGTACATTTTGAATAGATAACAATTAATAAAAGGCCGAAATACAACGTTAACACAGAAGTTTGATTCTAAATATGTTTGTTTATGAAGCGGGTGTTTTGTCTGAAAGAATATTGTTACCATATTTAACAGTTGATATCAAAATAACAACCATGAACATTATACATAGCATCTATATTAGTACGTTACCCACAGCATGCTATGGATAATGCTGAAGAAATTCCAGTGTTATCCAGCACACGGTTTAATAAAGAAAAAAAGGTTGAGGAAAGCATGGAACATCAAAGGTTGTATTTTAGAGTGAAACAGTGGCTTAGGGGTAAAGTCATGGTGTTCATACACTGGGTTTGAACCTTGGCTACAACGCAGTTAACACATTTAAACAAAAATAAACAAATATACGTATAATCTAATTAAATAATGTTGCTTTTATGACAAGTGTTTTCACTTTACACCAGTAAACGCGCAAAAAAAAAAAAAAACCGTTAGAAATTTACCCGAAAATAAACTTCACCCTTGTAGAGGGCGCTCTAGTTGAGGTAGGATATTTCACAGGTGTCTCAAAATTATAACATGTTAAGTGGGGACATGCAAAAATGTTATACTCAATACACCCTCATTCATTAACGACTAAAACAGTTCCATTGTAATTGTCATGGTACTATTTCCGCAACTCGCTTTCCCTTCTTATGGTCATGAAGTTTATTTAGCTGATAGTTATTTCTATCAGGAAATTACTCATACTAATGTAAACATCACAAGTTACTATTTAGTACTGATAATCAAAGCGTATGGGTTAAGAAATAGAATTTGTTGTCTACTTGCAGCATAAAGCTTTCTTTCTTTGCCTCTCTCTCGGTTTATTCGTTCTCTCTCACATCTCTATGATTCTCACGCTTTCGTTCAACTACTGACTGTTACATTTCTTTCTTAAACACATGTCAAATTAGTATCTTTCTTTCTGTCTCACGTATATCTATTTATGAACATTTAATAACCATAGGGAGTTTTGTATTCTCCATAGCAGTACTCTTTGAAAGGCAGCAGCTATAATCACTTTATAATAACTCGAAGTATTCTAAATCAACACCAGCTGGTTTCTTAGATTTTCTAAATTTCAACTATTGTTACTTTGCGAAGTATTCTAAACTTATATCTAACCAAACACTGGTTGGTTTCTTAGATTTTCTAAATTTCAACTATCGTTACTCTGCGAAGTATTCTGAACTTATACCTAACCAAACACTGGCTGGTTCCTTAGATTTTCTAAATTTCAACTATCGTTACTCTGCGAAGTATTCTGAACTTATATCTAACCAAACACTGGTTGGTTCCTTAGATTTTCTAAATTTCAACTATCGTTACTCTGCGAAGTATTCTAAACTTATATCTAACCAAAAACCGGCTGGTTCCTTAGATTTTCTAAATTTCAACTATCGTTACTCTGCGAAGTATTCTGAACTTATATCTAACCAAACACTGGTTGGTTCCTTAGATTTTCTAAATTTCAACTATCGTTACTCTGCGAAGTATTCTAAACTTATATCTAACCAAAAACCGGCTGGTTCCTTAGATTTTCTAAATTTCAACTATCGTTACTCTGCGAAGTATTCTAAACTTATGTCTAACCAAACACCGGCTGGTTTCTTAGATTTTCTAAATTTCAACCATCGTTACTTTGCACCAAATTTCTTAACAGCATTTTAATAAATTATCAAATAATTACCAAAAATATATAATTCTTTATATTATAAATTCCTTGAAGTTAAAACAGTGCATACCTTTCAGGGTAACCTTAGGCATTATATTGTCGACAAAATAGTGTTTGCTCGCTTTATATATTTGAATAAAGCTATACATGGGCTAATTATTACTAAATTTAACACTATAGACAAGTGGAAGGTGAGCTAGTTAACAGTAACAATTCGCAATTTTGGATCAGGATTTTGTAGCAACGTGACACAGGTTAAAATGACCCTTTTCATAAAACCAAAATAAATTATTTAGTTGCATTTAAACCACGTAATATCATTAGTCATTCAGTTAATTATTCTTTTGAGAAAAAAAAATCTCTTTGTCTTTTACATTTCACTGTCCACTAAAATCAAGGGCTTGATTCCCCTTGGTGGGCTCTGTAGATAGCCCGATGTCGCTTGGTTATAAGAAAACACACGCATTTCATTGTCATTAAATATAAATATATACACAAATAGTTTATTTTAAGATTGACTTGTTAAAACAAGTCTTTCCAAATATAAGTACACATATATATTTAGATCGGGCCTGGCATGGCCAAGCGTGTTAAGGCGTTCGACTCATAATCCGAGGGTTGCAGGTTTGAATCCCGGTCGCACCAAACATGCTAGCCCTCCCAGCCGGGGAGGCGTTATAATGTGACGGTCAATCCCACTATTCGTTGGTAAAAGAGTAGCCCAAGAGTTGGCGGTGGGTGGTGATGATTATCTGCCTTCCCTCTCGTCCTACACTGCTAAATTAGGGACGGCTAGCGCAGATAGCCCTCGTGCAGCTTTGCGCGAAATTCAAAAGAAACAATATATTTAGACGACAGGAAAGAAATGTTCCATATCCGCAATGTGAATATTGTTCTTATCTAGTGACTCAAGGTTCATAACTTACTTCGATAGGTTCGTCTATAGTTTTGTCCAGTACATCATCTGTCACAACAACGAGTGAAAGAAGTGCAATATTAACATATCCGTGTCCGGTTTCATCTGCTATATCCCCTAACCCTATAACGAATGAAAAACAGACCAGTTTCACTGAACTATACAGTATTTCATCCACTAAATATATTGACATTTCAGTACGTTTGTCTACAGCTTTATCCACCACATTTCCTGGTTATACAATCCATCCAAAAAGTACTAATTCAACAGATCTGTCTACTGGTTACATAGCCTAACAATAGAACAAATGTATGAAGTGTTACTTCAAAAGAGGCATATACTGTTTTACCTTCCATATTCCCTTCTCTCAAGAGAAGTGAAAACACTTCCAATTCCGATAAAGTCGTCTGATATTTTATCTTTTGAATCTCCTGCCACTACGACTATTGATAAAAAATCTTTAACAGAGTTATCTACTGTTCTACCATTTATGTTTCTCCTGAAGAAACGAGTGAAAAAGTATCATATTAACAAATTCGTCTAATGTTTCATCCTCTAGGTTATTTAACAGTGTAATGAGTGGAAAACAAAGAGACCAACTCAACTGAACTATTTCATCCTTAACATTACAATAGGTAAAAAAGATAACATTTCATCATCTGTCTTCTAAATCCTCTAAAACTACGACGGGTTGGACAAGTATAACTGATCCATATGTTATTTCATCCTCTAAGTCTCTTAACATTACAATGAGTAATAGAAGCACCATTATAGCAGATTTGTTTACAACTATATCCTTCACCATCACCATCACCACAAATACAGAAAAAAGTATGTTTTAAATAAATTCGTCTATTATTTCATCTCATAAATACCCTAGCAACACAACAACTGAAAGGAATTCACTTAAACTGATTCATGAGCTGTTCCTCTACGTCAGAGAATACCACTACCATTAAACGAAATGTTACATGAAACGAGTAAAAGTTTGTTTGTTTGTTTAGAATTTTGTACAAAGCCACTCGAGGGCTATCTGCGCTAGCCGTCCCTAATGTAGCAGTGTAAGACTAGAGGGAAGGCAGCTAGTCATCACCACCTACCGCCAACTCTTGGGCTACTCTTCTACCAACGAATAGTGGGATTATAACACCAATAAGGTTGAAAGGGCGAGCACGTTTGGTGCGACGGGGATTCGAACCTGCGACCTTCAGATTGTGAGTCGAACGCCTTATTTCACCCGGCCATGCCCGGCCGAAACGAATAAAAAAAGCGTTATTACAATATATCTGTCTAGTGTTCTACAATCCATAGATCCTCAATTGAATTGGTTGATCTGTGCACATTGACTCAGGGCCTAAACGATGTGTGTGTGGGGGTGGAATTGTAGGCTGGTTTCCAGTTACGTCTGTGATTGTCTCTATCATTTCACTGGTAAACACTGCAAAAGAAAAACTATTACAAGTGTACTTTAAACAACACAACATGGAGAAGAATGTAGTTGAACTAAAACTACTTGCGAGTTCGACAATAGCGGAGAATCTTTCATTTGTACGTGTGGCCAGTCAGAATATTTTGACTATACGTATATATATATATGTAACATTAGAAGTTGAAAAGGTCACACAGTTTTCTTTTATTCACTCTAATACCATTTTGATCTAAGAAATATAACCCGCATTTACGCACCCTAGCGTCTATTTAAATAATAATCTAAATTTATTGATTCTTAAAATATTATAAAAACATTCACTGTCATAAGAGTTGTTTTTTTAATTTTTCTTACTTTGTATCTTTCATTAGTTGGGTTGTTTGTATTTGAATTTCAATAGTAAAACGGTTTAACAGTTAAACATTTACGGTAAAACAGTAATATTAGAGTAATATTTCTTGCTTATATTATCAACTATGAAATATCAAAATCTATTTTCACCTCATAATTTAATTATCGATCATAAACGCCCTGTGGTTTTACAAGTTCACTGAGAAACATATGGATGAAAGGTCCAAGGGGAAAATTGCACATATTTTCCATAACTGACATGTTTTTCTTTAAATTCTATTTTTATGTAAATCTGCACAGCCAACCTTAGAGGTAGATTATTTTGAACGATAATTTAAATGTCTGTTCGTTTTATTGTATGAGGAGGTTTCTCATCTTTCATTGTTCATCCAACAATCCTTAAAGGAAGAGGTTAACTTGGTTTTATCTTAGAGAAAAGTCTTACTACGTATTTCCAAGGGCTTGGCGTGGCCACGTGAATAGGTTTGTTTGTTTGTAATTAAGCATGAAGCTACACAATGGGCACTGCCCATCACGGGTATCGAAACTCGGTTTCTAGCGTTGTACGTCCTCAGACATACTGCTGTGCTACTGGCGGACATGTGAGTAGGTCATCGCGTAATTGAATCCTCCTTCTAACACACATGTTTTCCCTTTAGCCGTGTGGGAGTTATAATGAAACAATCAATCCCAATATCCGTTGGTGTAAGAGTAGCCCAAGGGTTGGCAGTGGGTGGTGATAACTAGCTGCCTTTCCTATAGTTTTACATTCCTAAGTTATGAACGGCTAAGGCAAATAGCCCTCGTGTAGCTTTGCGCGAAATTCAAAACAAACAAACAAACTTAAATATTATGAACATGAACATATTATTCATTGTTCCTCATGGGCTTTCTGAGACCTTGTTTATAATACATTAATGAAAGAACCTAACACGTCTTAAACTTTTTTATTAGTACTTAAAATGCAGCATTAGTTGTCCAAGTAATTTATAACTCACGAACAAGATACACATTAACGTGTTTATTATTAAAAACAGCAGAATATAATAATAATAATTACAACTGATTTCTCAACGACAAGAATAAAAATTATGCGAGTACTAAACACCACAAGCAAAAATCATGTTGTTTTTCTTGTTAGTCTGTATTTCACAAACGTAACCTATTTTTCCATTACGATATTCTCAAGTGTCTGTGTATAAATGTGTTTTGTAAGTGTAACAAGATAATGGTTACAAGCCATGTATTGAATTTATGTTCAAGAGATGGCGCTCTCGCAACGATTGAAAATAATTTTCAATTATTGGCTTGTTTGGAATTTCGCGCAAAGCTACACGGAGGCTATTTGCGCCTATTCTATGATAGCATCGCTGAATAATATTAATAATAAAGTGAGAAATATAAAATAAATTTGCGTTTGTAGATTGCTTCACTGGTGAAACAGCACATATATATTCCAATGGTTGGATAAAACTTATGTTAGTTTTACTCCAATTTCTCTTATCTAAACGAATATTTAAACATATTTAATTTAATTCGATTAAGAATGCTTTTCTGACATTAGGTGGCCCGGCATGGTTAGGTAGGTTAAGACATTCGACTCGTAATTTGAGAGTCGCAGGTTCGAATCCCCGTCCCATCAAACGTGCTCGTCTTTTCAGCTGTGAGGGCATTATAATGTGACGGCCAATCCCAGTATTCGTTGGTAAAAGAGTAGTCCAAGAGTTGGCGGTGGGTGGTGATGACAAGTTGCTTTCGCTCTAGTCTTACACTGCTACTGGCCCGGCATGGCCAAGCGTGTTAAGGCATGCGACTCGTAATCTGAGGGTCGCGAGTTCGCATCCCGGTCGCGCCAAACATGCTCGCCATTTCAGCCGTGGGAGCGTTATAATGTTACGGTCAATCCCACTATTCGTTAGTAAAAGAGTAGACCAAGAGTTGGCGGTGGGTGTTGATGACTAGCTGCCTTCCCTCTAGTCTTACACTGCTAAATTAGGGACGGCCAGCACAGATAGCCCTCGAGTAGCTTTGTGCGAAATTTCAAAACATACAAACAAACAAACTTACACTGCTAAATTAGGGACAACTGGCGCAGATAGCCCTCGAGTAGCTTTGTGCAAAATTTCAAAGCAAACAAACAAACAAACTTACACTGCTAAATTAGGGACGGTTAGCACAGATAGCCCTCGAGTAGCTTTGTGCGAAATTCCAAAAACAACAATAACAACAACTTTGTTACCCGAGTGAAGACTCTTCCACAGATTATATGGGCCAGATCTCTACATATAATTTATAAAGATAGATGGTTGAAACTATACTTTCAAATCCGGGTAGCGTGTTTTACGTTAACATGCAAACTTGCTCAATGTAAGTTAGATGTCAAAAAATTCTTTTAATTGGTGGATTATTTACGTATAGTTTAAAAAGATAAGCGTACTTGTTACTTCGATGTGTATTACAGAACAGAAAACTGATCATCTTCAGACCTGATAGCCAACAGTGATTTTTTATTATCATTTTATTAAGATGACGTATTTCCTCGTTCCAGCGACACATTTCTGCTCCACAGAATGCACATGTAGCTACACCAAGTGCAAGTCGGGATCAGACGAGAAACCAATCAACATCAGGTGCACGTGTGATGAACAAAACACAAAGAAACAGAAAACAGGCGACTGTGTTTGTGAGTTATCAAAATCAATATACTTATGATCAGAAGAGAACAACAACAGCCAACTTAGAGATATAAAGTAAAATATAAATGAAAACAGCGACATCTACTTTTTAAGAGAATAAAAGTAATTTTTGTTTCGAATTAACTCAATGGGAACATTAAAAAAAGTCGTTTTGAATGCTATAAAAGTGGTTTATTCGCCGTTACTTAAATGCAGTATAGAGTTAACCTGAATGTATAACAAATAAGGCAAGATAAATATTCCAGAAGTTTCATCCTACAAAGTCTGAGGTGCGTAAACTACCAGTAGCTTGTTTGTTAATATAGAGGAATACCTCAGCACTACCTCCCCACGTTTTGAAGTGTTATAATATAGGGGTAGGTAGCTAGGCAACAGCACACACGGACATCTAGTGAGCTACTCTGAACTAAATAGTGCGATTTGAATCTCGTAGCGCATCCAAGACCCGAATATAAAGTTCGAGTTAGTTTGTGGTCCTTTTTTCGCAGAAGAGGACTAGAATGATACAAACCAGAAGCTCACAGAGTCTTGGTTTTGGGACGTTAGCTATTAGGCCACGTTCCATCCAACGCTAATGAAATAGTAATTCTAATATCAAGGAGCGGCGACAATTTTTGTAAGATTCTATATGACAATGAGGTACGGATAAGGCCTATTATCATAAACTTTCAATATACATACTTAAAATAATATAATTTATTCTTTCATCGGGCAGGTCCGGTATGTCTAAATGGTGAACGCACTCCACTCATTATCCGAGGGTCGCTGGTTTGAATCACCGTCACACCAAACATGCCCGTCCTTTCAACAGTGGGAACGGTCAATCCCACTATTCGTTGGTAAAAGAGTAGCCCAAGAGCTGGCGGTGGGTGGTGATGACTAACTGCGTTCTCTCTAGTCTTACATTATAAAATTAGGGACGGCTAACTCATTTAACCCTTGTGTAGCTTTGGGATGAAATTCAAAGAAATGTTCACCAGACATGTTACACAGGAGTTTGAAAATAGCTATTGATTTTTTTGTGTGCGTGTGTAACACGACAGTCGAAGAACTCCGATAATACTGGATTTATTTCCTTTAAAAAAATGTCTTCATGAACTATCACGCCATCTATAGGAAAATAAGTTTAAATCACAAACTGAAGTTTTTACAATACGGAAAATGATAATTAGGTCATATTTGTAAAATTACCTAAGGTTCTCTTCCAAAATGGAGAAAATCCAAATCGTTAATCAACTAATGATGTTTTTTTTTTCTTAAATTGTAAGAGATAAATATTTGCTTATAGCAGGTTCTTACAAATCTACTTTCGGTTCATCTCTTCCTTCATAAGAAAACTTTAATATCTTTTCATGCAAAATATTGGCTTAAAATAATAATATTCTACATTCGTTTTTCAAATTATATCCAATTTTATTTAATTTCAATAAAAATGGTTTTCTTTCAGGGATAGAAATATTTCCAGATGTGCGTCAGATAAATCTGTTGGCATGTTATAATTTTGCATCAGTTATTCTATTTATTTGTATCAGGAAAACTTGAAAATAAAAACACTAAACAAAAGCACTGAGTTTATGAGATGACTGGGAAGTCTCCTTTATCTTTGGATCACTTGGTTCAGTGAACTTCGTACAACAAATTCTGAACCAAGCTGTTTGTATATTCTCCGTTACACGATATCACATTATATCTGATAATAAAAGTTGTTAACAATATAATATTATAACTAAGGATGACAGTGTTTAACTATGTAATTTTATAACTAATAGTGGTAGTGGTTAACAATATAATATTATAACTAAGGATGACAGTGTTTAACTATGTAATTTTATAACTAATAGTGGTAGTGGTTAACAATATAATATTATAACTAAGGATGACAGTGTTTAACTATGTAATTTTATAACTAATAGTGGTAGTGGTTAACAATATAATATTATAACTAAGGATGACAGTGTTTAACTATGTAATATTATAACTAATAGTGGTAGTGGTTAACAATATAATATTATAACTAAGGATGACAGTGTTTAACTATGTAATATTATAACTAATAGTGGTAGTGGTTAACAATATAATCTTATAACTAATACTGATAATGGTTAACTTTATAATCTTATAAATAATAGTAGTAGTGGTTAAGTATATAATTTTATAACTAATAATGGAATTGGTTAACTATGTATTGTTATAACTAATACTGTTAATGATTAACTATATAATCTGTAACAAATAGTGTTAGTGGATAACCATATAATCTTATAATTGACTGTGAGAGTGACTAACAATATAATCTTATATGTGATAATAAAAGTGGTTATATATATAATCTTATAACTAATAGCGATAGTGGTTAACTATTTAATCTTATAACTAACACTGATAATGGTTAACTATATAATCTTATAACTAACACTGATAATGGTTAACTATATAATCTTATAACTAACACTGATAATGGTTTACTATATAATCGTATAACTCACACTGATAATTGTTTACTATATAATCTTATAACAAACACTGATAATGGTTTACTATATAATCTTATAACAAACACTGATAATGGTTTACTATATAATCGTGTAACTAACACTGATAATTGTTTACTATATAATCTTATAACAAACACTGATAATGGTTTACTATATAATCTTATAACAAACACTGATAATGGTTTACTATATAATCGTGTAACTAACACTGATAATGGTTTACTGTACAATCGTATAACTAACATTGATAACGGTTTACTATATAATCTTATAACTCACACTGATAATGGTCAACTATATAATCGTATAACTAACACTGATAACGGTTAACTATATAATCTTATAACTAACACTGATAATGGTTAACTCTATAATCGTATAACTAACACTGATAATAGTTAGCTATATAATCTTATAACATACACTGATAATAATTTACTATATAATCGTATAATTAACACTGATAATGGTTTACCATATAATCGTATAAGTAGTAGTGGTAGTAGTTAACAATATAATTTTATATCTGATAATGAAAGTGGTTAATTATATAATTTTATAACTAGTAGTGATAGTGGTTAACTATTTAATATTATAGCTAATAGTGGTAGTGGTTAACTATATAATATTATAACTAATACTGATAACTGTGAACTATATAATATGTAACAAATAGTTGTAGTGGTTAACTATATAATCTTATAATTAATAGTGGTAGTGTTTAATTATAAAATCTTACAATTAACAGAGGTAATACTTAAATATACAATCTTATAACTAATGATAATAATGGTTAACTATATAATCTTATAACTAATACTGGTGTTGTTAACTATAAAATCTTATGATTAATAGTGGTAGTGGTTAACTGTATAATCTTGTAATTAATACTGGTTATGGTTAAATATATAATATTGTAACTAACACTGATAATGGTTAACCATATAATCTTATAATTGATTGTGAGAGTGGTTAACAATATAATCTTATGTCGGATGATGAAAGTAGTTAACTATATAATCTTATAACTAAAAGTGATTGTGGTTAAATATATTATCTTATAGCTAATTGTGGTAGTGGCTAATTATATAATTTTATATCTTATATTGTGAGTGTGGTTTATCTAGAAGAAGATATTTTTTATCTTTTCAAACTTTTCATATAACAAAGAAATTTGAAAACAATGAATGGATTAATTGGAGAAATGTAACTTCTTTTCTTGGCAAGTTAATGTCTTTAGCACGAATTGGACTTTCGTTTTAACGACTAAACATAATGTGTAATTACCCGAGTAGTTTTTTTTAGATATCCTATAATGTACTACTTGTTTCTATCCTGTATATTTATGTAGGTTTATTGGAGGTAAACCTAGTTCAATGTGGAGAGCTTCCGATAATCCAATAATATTTATCAAATGCTCAACCATTTCAACATTCCGACCTTTAATTTAACAAATTATAGAGTACAAAAATCATTGGACCAGTAGTTGATATTATGGGTACGCACAAACCGAAATAACAAAATTTATTATTACAGTTTAGCACAATAATTTTTTGTGTTCGTTTATAATGATAATTAATGATTTAGTATCTGTAGAGGATATTTATGTATAGAAGACATATCAAAACTAAAAAATAAACGACACCATAATGTTATTTCTTTGCAATTATATATTAAATGTTACGCTTAAGTGCTTCATTAGAAGCGCCCACTAAAACGCAAACCGAAACTGACAGACAAATCTTTGAAATACAAACAACATTTTGGTGTTATGAGGTCATCTATTTCTAGTTTTAGATATAAATAATACAAAATAATAAAAATAGGTGTCTCTGTAGCCTATTTGAAAACTCGTCTTTGCTGCATCAACTTTAGCAGATAACAGTGTATCATTGTTTCATAAATAACATTACATTCCTGTATTACCTAGTCGTGTATCATTGTTTTATAAATAACATTACCTTCCTGTATTACCTAGTTGTGTATCATTGTTTCATAAATAACATTACATTCCTGTATTACCTAGTTGTGTATCATTGTTTTATAAATAACATTACCTTCCTGTATTACCTGATCGTGTATCATTGTTTTATAAAAAACATTACCTTCCTGTATTACCTAGTTGTGTATCATTGTTTTATAAATAACATTACCTTCCTGTATTACCTAGTTGTGTATCATTGTTTTATAACTAACATTACATTCCTGTATTACCGGATCGTGTATCATTGTTTCAAAAATAACATTACATTCCTGTATTACCGGATCGTGTATCATTGTTTTATAAATAACATTACCTTCCTGTATTACCTAGTTGTGTATCATTGTTTTATAAATAACATTACATCCCTGTATTACCTAGTTGTGTATCATTGTTTTATAAATAACATTACCTTCCTGTATTACCTAGTTGTGTATCATTGTTTCATAAATAACATTACCTTCCTGTATTACCTGATCGTGTATCATTGTTTTATAAAAAACATTACCTTCCTGTATTACCTAGTTGTGTATCATTGTTTTATAAATAACATTATCTTCCTGTATTACCTAGTTGTGTATCATTGTTTTATAAATAACATTACATCCCTGTATTACCTAGTTGTGTATCATTGTTTTATAAATAACATTACCTTCCTGTATTACCTAGTTGTGTATCATTGTTTTATAAATAACATTACCTTCCTGTATTACCTAGTTGTGTATCATTGTTTTATAACTAACATTACATTCCTGTATTACCGGATCGTGTATCATTGTTTCAAAAATAACATTACATTCCTGTATTACCGGATCGTGTATCATTGTTTTATAAATAACATTACCTTCCTGTATTACCTAGTTGTGTATCATTGTTTTATAAATAACATTACCTTCCTGTATTACCTAGTTGTGTATCATTGTTTTATAAATAACATTACCTTCCTGTATTACCTAGTTGTGTATCATTGTTTCATAAATAACATTACCTTCCTGTATTACCTGATCGTGTATCATTGTTTTATAAAAAACATTACCTTCCTGTATTACCTAGTTGTGTATCATTGTTTTATAAATAACATTATCTTCCTGTATTACCTAGTTGTGTATAATTGTTTTATAAATAACATTACATCCCTGTATTACCTAGTTGTGTATCATTGTTTTATAAATAACATTACCTTCCTGTATTACCTAGTTGTGTATCATTGTTTTATAAATAACATTACCTTCCTGTATTACCTAGTTGTGTATCATTGTTTTATAACTAACATTACATTCCTGTATTACCGGATCGTGTATCATTGTTTCAAAAATAACATTACATTCCTGTATTACCGGATCGTGTATCATTGTTTTATAAATAACATTACCTTCCTGTATTACCTAGTTGTGTATCATTGTTTTATAAATAACATTACATCCCTGTATTACCTAGTTGTGTATCATTGTTTTATAAATAACATTACCTTCCTGTATTACCTAGTTGTGTATCATTGTTTCATAAATAACATTACCTTCCTGTATTACCTGATCGTGTATCATTGTTTTATAAAAAACATTACCTTCCTGTATTACCTAGTTGTGTATCATTGTTTTATAAATAACATTACCTTCCTGTATTACCTAGTTGTGTATCATTGTTTTATAAATAACATTACATCCCTGTATTACCTAGTTGTGTATCATTGTTTCATAAATAACATTACATTCCTGTATTACCGGATCGTGTATCATTGTTTTATAAATAACATTACATCCCTGTATTACCTAGTTGTGTATCATTGTTTTATAAAAAACATTACCTTCCTGTATTACCTAGTTGTGTATCATTGTTTTATAAATAACATTACCCTCCTGTATTACCGGATCGTGTATCATTGTTTCATAAATAACATTACATTCCTGTATTACCTAGTTGTGTATCATTGTTTCATAAATAACATTACCTTCCTGTATTACCTAATTGTGTATCATTGTTTTATAAATAACAGTTTCTTTCTGTATTACCTAGTTGTGTATCATTGTTTTATAAATAACAATTCCTTTCTGTATTACCTAATTGTGTATCATTGTTTTATAAATAACAGTTCCTTCCTGTATTACCTAATTGTGTATCATTGTTTTATAAATAACAGTTCCTTTCTGTATTACCTAATTGTGTGTCATTGTTTTATAAATAACAGTTTCTTTCTGTATTACCTAGTCGTGTATCATTGTTTTATAAATAACAGTTCCTTCCTGTATTATTTAATTGTGTATCATTATTTTATAAATAACAGTTCCTTCCTGTATTACCTAATTGGGTATCATTATTTTATAAATAACAGTTCCTTCCTGTATTACCTAATTGTGTATCATTGTTTTATAAATAACAGTTCCTTCCTGTATTACCTAGTCGTGCATCATTGTTTTATAAATAACAGTTCCTTCCTGTATTACCTAATTGTGTATCATTGTTTTATAAATAACAGCTCCGTCCTGTAATACCTAATTGTGTATCATTGTTTTATAAATAACAGTTCCTTCCTGTAATACCTAATTGTGTATCATTGTTTTATAAATAACAGTTCCTTCCTGCATTACCTAATTGTGTATCATTGTTTTATAAATAACAGCTCCGTCCTGTAATACCTAATTGTGTATCATTGTTTTATAAATAACAGTTCCTTCCTGTAATACTTAATTGTGTATCATTGTTTTATAAATAACAGTTTCTTTCTGTATTACCTAACTGTGTATCATTGTTTTATAAATTTCTGATCATAGAATCATTTTCTCTGAGAACGTTTATTTTTCGTATTCTCGTTGTTGTGTTCAATAGTCATGTTGCAAGTTATGAATTTTTAATCAACTTATTTATGGCTTCAACTTTCACTGACAATTAAATATTCCAGTTATCTAGAGAATGATTTTTTTTCGTTTTTCTTTTTGTGTGTATGTGGCTAGTTCCTGTCTTGTGTTATGTGTGTATGTGGCTAGTTCCTGTCTTGTGTTTTGTGTGTATGTGGCTAGTTCCTGTCTTGTGTTATGTGTGTATGTGGCTAGTTCCTGTCTTATGTTTTGTGTGTATGTGGCTAGTTCCTGTCTTGTGTTATGTGTGTATGTGGCTAGTTCCTGTCTTTTATTTGTTTATGAAAATGTTTCGCTGTCCATCACGCAGCAATGAATTTTGCTGAAGTATTCCTGACAGATGAATATAACAAAATTTGTTTTAATTTTATCTTAAAACTGTCCGCAAAAACAAAAACCTCACACTCTTATCTCACGTTACAATATTCAAATTATAACTTCAATTGTTTCTAAAGAAAAACAACAAACATTTAAGTTAGTAAGTAACTAAAACGTTTTGTGTACGTGGTTTACAGCAACTTTTTGCGAAACGGTAAGACATAACTTTTAGGAGAATGAAGTTTGCAAGGCCATACCTGACGAAGGTTATTCTTTTATTGTTTGTAAATCAGGAAAATAAATGTGACAAGTGATAACGTTCTGAAAACTACGAAAGAAATTCACTAATTTTGTGGTTTGATTAAAGGTTTTCTTTTTCTTTTAATTATGTGGCAAAAGTGTCGCGTGCGTTATTACTTCTTGTGTCATCTTATCTAGCACATATCTTTGTTTACGTACTATACGCTTTATAAACATTCACTTATTGTCAGAAATTATGTATATATATCCCTAACCCTTTGAAAATAATTTGAATCGATATTTTTCATTACTCACCGTTTTCTCTTGTTTCACAAGTTACTTGTTAGTTTATATCCAACTTTTAGTGGTATTACAACACTTACCGTTTTCTCTTGTTTCACAAGTTACTTGTCAGTTTATATCCAACTTTTAGTGGTATTACAGCACTCACAGATTTTTACGGATGTAGCTTTGTAGTCAAGTGTTACGTTTTAATAACACACACTTTTTACACATATTTGATCATGTTGTAACTTGTTGTCATTGTTATAACACGTACTGTTTACACATGACGTTCTTACTTGTTATCATTGTTATAACACGTACTGTTTACACATGATGTTGTTACTTGTTATCTTTGTTATAACACGTACTGTTTACACAGCTTTGTTGATGTTGTTACTTGTTATCATTGTTATAACACGTACTGTTTACACATGATGTTGTTACTTGTTATCATTGTTATAACACGTACTGTTTACACATGATGTTGTTACTTGTTATCTTTGTTATAACACGTACTGTTTACACAGCTTTGTTGATGTTGTTACTTGTTATCATTGTTATAACACGTACTGTTTACACATGATGTTGTTACTTGTTATCTTTGTTATAACACGTACTGTTTACACATGATGTTGTTACTTGTTATCTTTGTTTTAACACGTACTGCTTACACAGCTTTGTTGATGTTGTTACTTGTTATCATTGTTATAACACGTACTGTTTACACATGATGTTGTTACTTGTTATCATTGTTATAACACGTACTGTTTACACATGATGTTGTTACTTGTTATCATTGTTATAACACGTACTGTTTACACATGATGTTGTTACTTGTTATCTTTGTTATAACACGTACTGATTGCACAGCTTTGTTGATGTTGTTACTTGTTATCATTGTTATAACCATTACTATTTAAACATGATATTGTTACTTGTCATCATTGTCTTAACACATACTGTTTACACGTAATGTTGTTACTTGTTATCTTTGTTATAACACATACTATTTAAACATGATGTTGTTACTTGTTATCATTGTTTTAACACATACTGTTTACACATAATGTTGTTACTTGTTATCTTTGTTATAACACATACTATTTAAACATGATGTTGTTACTTGTTATCATTGTTTTAACACACACTGTTCACACATAATGTTGTTACTTGTTATCTTTGTTATAACACATAATATTTAAACATGATGTTGTTACTTGTTATCATTGTTATAACAGGTACTGTTTACACATGATTTTGTCACTTGTTATCTTTGGTTTAACACACACTATTTACACAGCTTTGTTGATGTTGTTACTTGTTATCTTTGTCATAACGTACGGTTTACATAGCTGTAATGTTGTTTTCACTTATTGTTTTTGTTATAAGACTTACTGTTTAAACAGCTGTAATGTTGTTGTCATTTTTTGTATTTGTTATAATAACATGTACGTTTGTTATATCACAATCTGATTACACAGCTTTCGCTCTATTGTCACATAAAACCTGTGAGCTAGAAAGTAAGAACACGCTAGCCTTGGTAAGTGGTTGCACTCATTGCAAATGCTTAGACCAGTATCAGATACTATATTTTTTGTGTTTACTGTTTAAAGTTGTTTCCCTTATTGCGAAATAGTAGCGAAATACAGGTCATTTTGAAAGCAATTTTAAAGCAGATTTCAAAATTTTAAATTTAAAAATTTGCAAAAATGGACATAACAAACTTTCTATTTTAAAACAATTAAAAATAGAATGTTCGTGTTAACTGCACAAAGATTAGTGTACTGAAAATTAAGGAATTTTGTAGAAACTTCACGTGGCTCTAAAATGAAAAGTAGGCGAGGCAGGTGAACTAAACCTTGCATATTTATTCTATATGATGAACAAGTTTTCTAACAGAAGTTTATATTATTTTTTTGGACAGAAATATATGAACTCCAGAGTTTAGCCTCACCTTACATAGCTCATGGGTTAAATATTTAGCCCTAAATATATGACAACAAAGTTTAAATAAATTATTCTACGAAAGTCTATTATAACATGGTGAGTGTAGTTTTATGTTTAATTTTTGTGACACATACATATATAGTAGTGTCCATCCCTGATTCAATAATTAAGGTACACAACATTATGACACTATTTCTTGTAGATTGTTAAAAAATTAAAACATATATATCTCTAAGTTCTCTACCTTTAACTTATCATACTGA
This sequence comes from Tachypleus tridentatus, assembly GCF_004210375.1. Taxonomy (NCBI): domain Eukaryota; kingdom Metazoa; phylum Arthropoda; class Merostomata; order Xiphosura; family Limulidae; genus Tachypleus; species Tachypleus tridentatus. Next base: position 113,759,288 of record NC_134828.1, read on the forward strand.
ATATTTATTATAGAATATAAATAGTTTATTGATTAATTAAGTTGTTTTACAGCAAATTTTTTTAAATTTAGTTTTCTCTTCCTTCAGTTAACAAAATTGATACTAGATGGTGTTACTGAGCAATGCCATCACTTTTGATTGGTGATAAGCATGGATTAAACACAGGTTTTCAGTAATGCAACTAACTTATGTTCCTTTATTTATTATTTTTTAGTTTCATTAACAGAATTATTTATATTGTTTGTTATATAATATACGTCTACTAATGTGAATAATTTAGACAAATTGGCGTCAAATAAATGTTGTTAGAGGGTAATACTTTCGTTGGCGGATTATTTTAAATTATCTAGTGAAAATAATTCAAATAAAGTGTGGATCATGGTCAGTTGTACAACATGCTCAGTTATATTAGTACAACATTGTAAGTTATATTAGTACAACATGGTCAGTTATATTAGTAGAACGTGGCCAGTTATATGAGTACAACATGGTCAGTTATATTAGTACAACATGGTCAGTTATATTAGTAGAACGTGGCCAGTTATATGAGCACAACGTGGTCAGTTATATTAATATTAGTAGCACTAAATCTCGAGCACAAACCTTGTGAAATTTGTGTGACATTCAGTTCTTTCATTTTCAACAAATTAAAATGGTCAGCATACAGTTTATTAATTTCGGCTTATAATATGCAGTTCTATAAGTTTTACAGGTAGCCTGCACTTCAGATTTATTTAAATTATCTACAGTAGTTTGAAGCTGTTGTTTCCTTGTACTCTGTAGAATGTTTAGATCATTGTTGTGTGACACATTTCTAAATGAAGTAATTTTTTTTCTCAGGTGTATTAGTTAACTCAAATAGCTCCCTATGAGTTAAATAGGCCTATATTTGTCAAACTAGGTGCATGCTGCACAATAGCTATTTTTCTGGTATCAATCACAAACCATGGTTAAGCCATTTTCTTATTTCCACATAGCTGAAACTTCTGGCCATGCAGATTTGGGTTCATCGTTTTTACTTTCAGTTATATGTTGTTCTGTCAATGTAACTTTACTGAATTTTGATGTATCGATAGACGTAAACTGTAGAATTCTATTTACACACTTACTACCACTCATCACTTTCACAAGTTTCACTTCTTTCTGTTAGTTTAGTTTTTTTAAGTGAAAAATGATTGTAGGGGTGTTTGTTTAGGTTTTTCACACATTTATACGGCCATGATGTTTTTCTCTATTTTTTTTTTAGTCAAAAGAAAGTTTGGGATTAGCAAAAAGGCTAAGTTAGAAATACTTGTCTAACCAAACTGGTCTAAGCATTCATTTGTTAGTGTGTAAGTATTCTACAATAGAAAACAGGTTGTTCATACACGTATACCACCAAATTCTGACTAGCCTGGGAAGATAAATGACAATCAAAATCAAACATCTAACAAGTTTATTGGATTGAATCAGACCTTGTATACAGCCGTATTGAAAATATTGTCTCTCACTTTTATATAGCAGTTAAGACAATCACTGTGTTACAAACAAGCCTCTGAACAGCGCTGTGTGTTCGAAGCCGGGAAAATTCTAGAAAAATTGCTATCGACGTCTCAAAATAGTGTGTCACGTGAACAGTCTAATGCCAAGAGTGGAGATCCATTACTTTATTTTCGAAAGATTACTATTTTAGTTGTTAACAGTTAGGTAAACATATAAAATAGGTGGGGAAAAATTAGAAGTAGACATTCTCAGAATATTTTATGTGTCATTTCGTGGTCCATAGTGAAAAGTTCCTATAGCACTATTCATTTTGTTTCGTCGAAAGTTCAAGTCAGTTGCTGACAGTAAATACAAAAAATAAGTGAGAAGTGTAGTCTCTGACTATAAGTTGTTTTATGATCAGTACAAGAACTACACGTTTCATTTTGCAATCTTATCTTTCCTTAAACTTTGATCACTTGCCTACAACTTGGATAAAATGGTTTTTCTTCTAGAGGTGGTTAAACACTTCACGAAGTTTGAGACTTGTAAGATTGGATTCGTTCGAAATTGTAAGAAACGGCGTTAAGACTAGTTAAGAAATTAAAATTGGCAAACGAACTGGTAGTTACACTTGTAGCATTGATTAAAATTGACAGACGAACTGGTAGTTACACTTGCAGCATTGATTAAAATTGGCAGACGAACTGGTAGTTACACTTGTAGCATTGATTAAAATTGGCAGACGAACTGGTAGTTACACTTGTAGCATTGATTAAAATTGACAGACGAACTGGTAGTTACACTTGTAGCATTGATAAGAGTGTTAGAGCAAATATTAATATAATAGGTACTCAGACCACGTTTGATGTTCAACTTAGGTCATGATGCGAACAATAACCATGAACTCTCAGGTTTAAACTTTGGCCACATTAATCAACCACGTGGCCGTGACCGATCACATGAAGGGTGACAGTTACCATTCCATTTATAGTTAAACTGAATTGAAATTGATTTAACCATCTAAACTTTATTGACTCATATAAGTGTAATTCAAGTGTAATTATGATAAAGTTACTGCAGGTAACTGTTTCCAACAGCAGAGTGACAACGATAAAATACGGAATTCGATTCCCGCCTGTGGGCACAGCAGAGAGACAAACGTGACTTTTCTTCAAATCAATCAATCCATAACATTGGCTATTTCCCATTATATCATAGGAACAGACATTATCAGTGAAGGGTTTCTGATATTTGTAACACAAATTTGTTTTAGAGTAGCGACCAATGTTAGAATGTTTTGGTAAATTTGTTTGGTTTTGTAGCATTTTTCTGCAATACATTCAGTATGAGTTTCTATAATACTTAAAGTTTCTGGTGAACAGAAATTAGCAAGAGTTACCACATTTAGTTTTCTTACTTTCGTACAAAGTTTTACACATATATTTAATAATTAAGCTCTTTAATAATTTAAACACATTTCATAATATAGCACCAAAACATAAACATGTTTCAAAGATTGTTTGATTTTGAAACTGTAAACAGTAACTTCTTAGCTAGTCTATCTACACCTGTATGATTCTAACACAAATTAAGTCTTTATAAATATCGTATAAAGACACAAAGAAGTTGAAAGACGCGCAAGGGGGCGTAACGGAACATTAAACTACTTACTGATGTAAAGTATTTTTAATCTTGCTAAATAAAATACTGTATTTTAAATGGTGAACATACACATGAATATGATATATATATTAGTTTGAACTACATAGTTACAAGATGTTATTGAGTTTAATTCCGAGCATGAGATATTACACATTAGCACCAAGATGTGCTGAGTTGAATTTTGTTTGGGTGCTTTAAAGAACGAAAAAGGGTAAGTTGGTGTGTTTTTGATTTTTGAATTTCGCGCAAAGCTACACGAGGGCTATCTGCGCTAGCCGTCCCTAATTTAGCAGTGTAAGACTAGAGGGAAGGCAGCTAGTCATCACCACCCAGTGCCAACTCTTGGGTGCTATTTTACCAAAGAATAGTGAGATTGATCGTAACATTATAACGCTCCCACGGCTGAAAGGGCGAGCATGTTTGGTGCTATGGGGATTCGAATCTGCGACCCTCAGATTACGAGTCAAACGTCTTAACTCACTTGGCCATACCGGGCCGGGTACATTGAATCCCCAAAATTAGCCACTCACAGTTCTCGTTATAATATCATTTTTGTCCCTCGCTGGGACAGCGTTAAGTTTACGGATTTACAACACTAAAAGTATGGGTTCCATTCCCCTCGGTGGACACAGCAGACAGCCCTATGTGGCTTTGATATGAGAAAAACACGATTAAACACATGTGCTTTTTATTCAGAGTTTCATTTATTTGATACTCCAGTTTGAATACATATCCTTAAGATTTGCGTTAAATAAACATATAGATTTTGAAACTACATAGAACCAAATCGTTCGCAATAACTATCTTTGTTAAATAAAAAATTTAAAACATTCCCAGTTTAAGAAGAAACTTTATAACAGCATCCAAACTGAATCAAATGTAACTCGTGTTGTAGCTCGAACTGACTTCAATAATTTTAAACGCATGATTTTAAACGTTTAATAATTCGTTATGTTTAAAATATCCCTGAAGTTAATGTTAATTACCAATAAACACACACGATTTTAATACGTAACATCTGAAGCGTGTTAAAAACTCAAGTTGTGACGCAACTCTTACGTTAAGACTTTTGGAGTTCTGGGAACCAGTGACAACATTTGTCCTTATACGAGTAAGACGAGAAATTGATTCCATTAGTTCACATTTTGTAATTCGTCTTCTGATGACTTCTCTGTCAGTGGAGTCTCCTAAAAAGTAAAGAGAATATCTACCTTACTTCATGTCGTTAATCTAAAACATTTAAGAAATAAAACTAAACTGGAATTTTGGAAATTTGATAAATTGCTTCCAACCTACTATTTAGAAACTTTTATCTTTTTGTCGTAATTTGAAGCTTCAAACACAGGCCTAAGAAAAGTTTAGTTTGTTTTGAATTTCGAGTAAAGCTACTCAAAGGCTATCTGTGTTAGCCGTCCCTAATTTAGCAGACTAGATCTAGACTAGAGGGAAGACAACTAGTCATCACCACCTACTGCCAATTCTTGGGCTACTCTTTCACCAACGAATAGTCGGATTGACCGTCACATTATAACGCCCCATGGCTGAGAAGAGGGCATGTTTGGTATGACGGAGATTCGAACCAGCGACCCTCAGATCATGAGTCGAAAGCCTTAACCACCCGGCCATGCCAGGCCATACTGGGAAAGGTATACATGTAATTTCAAATAGCATAACTGTATAAACACGTGAGTATTTACTTACGTGTGGAACAAACAAAATACAGGTTTATATTAGAAAATAAATGTAATGTACGTTTATATAAAATTCCTTTGACAAAACTCTAGTATTGTTGTTTTATTTTTCAATAACACTTAGCACTTTTACTAATCCAAACATATGTGTTAAAGTTTATAGAAACATTTCAAAAAGGCCCGGCATGGCTTGGCAAGCAAACATTTAGTGTTTTTACACTTTGAAATCTCACAACACAGATAATAAATAGCAACATTTGTCTGCCACTTTAAGATAATGACACTTAGGGAGATTGACGTATTGAATTTTGTTGTTACTTTAAGGAAGTAATAGTTCTTGACACTTTGGGAGATTGACGTATTGAATTTTGTTGTTTTTAAGGAAGTAATAGTTCTTGACACTTTGGGAGATTGACGTATTGAATTTTGTTGTTACTTTAAGGAAGTAATAGTTCTTGACACTTTGGGAGATTGACGTATTGAATTTTGTTGTTACTTTAAGGAAGTAATAGTTCTTGACACTTTGGGAGATTGACGTATTGAATTTTGTTGTTACTTTAAGGAAGTAATAGTTCTTGACACTTTGGGAGATTGACGTATTGAATTTTGTTGTTACTTTATTGAGGAAGTAATAGTTCTTGACACTTTGGGAGATTGACGTATTGAATTTTGTTGTTACTTTAAGGAAGTAATAGTTCTTGACACTTTGGGAGATTGACGTATTGAATTTTGTTGTTACTTTAAGGAAGTAATAGTTCTTGACACTTTGGGAGATTGACGTATTGAATTTTGTTGTTACTTTAAGGAAGTAATAGTTCTTGACACTTTGGGAGATTGACGTATTGAATTTTGTTGTTACTTTAAGGAAGTAATAGTTCTTGACACTTTGGGAGATTGACGTATTGAATTTTGTTGTTACTTTAAGGAAGTAATAGTTCTTGACACTTTGGGAGATTGACGTATTGAATTTTGTTGTTACTTTAAGGAAGTAATAGTTCTTGACACTTTGGGAGATTGACGTATTGAATTTTGTTGTTAAGGAAGTAATAGTTTGACACTTTGGGAGATTGACGTATTGAATTTTGTTGTTAGTTCTTGACACTTTGGGAGATTGACGTATTGAATTTTGTTGTTACTTTAAGGAAGTAATAGTTCTTGACACTTTGGGAGATTGACGTATTGAATTTTGTTGTTACTTTAAGGAAGTAATAGTTCTTGACACTTTGGGAGATTGACGTATTGAATTTTGTTGTTACTTTAAGGAAGTAATAGTTCTTGACACTTTGGGAGATTGACGTATTGAATTTTGTTGTTACTTTAAGGAAGTAATAGTTCTTGACACTTTGGGAGATTGACGTATTGAATTTTGTTGTTACTTTAAGGAAGTAATAGTTCTTGACACTTTGGGAGATTGACGTATTGAATTTTGTTGTTACTTTAAGGAAGTACATAGTTCTTGACAGTTTTGGGAGATTGACGTATTGAATTTTGTTGTTACTTTAAGGAAGTAATAGTTCTTGACACTTTGGGAGATTGACGTATTGAATTTTGTTGTTACTTTAAGGAAGTAATAGTTCTTGACACTTTGGGAGATTGACGGAGATTGACGTATTGAATTTTTGTTGTTACTTTAAGGAAGTAATAGTTCTTGACACTTTGGGAGATTGACGTATTGAATTTTGTTGTTACTTTAAGGAAGTAATAGTTCTTGACACTTTGGGAGATTGACGTATTGAATTTTGTTGTTACTTTAAGGAAGTAATAGTTCTTGACACTTTGGGAGATTGACGTATTGAATTTTGTTGTTACTTTAAGGAAGTAATAGTTCTTGACACTTTGGGAGATTGACGTATTGAATTTTGTTGTTACTTTAAGGAAGTAATAGTTCTTGACACTTTGGGAGATTGACGTATTGAATTTTGTTGTTACTTTAAGGAAGTAATAGTTCTTGACACTTTGGGAGATTGACGTATTGAATTTTGTTGTTACTTTAAGGAAGTAATAGTTCTTGACACTTTGGGAGATTGACGTATTGAATTTTGTTGTTACTTTAAGGAAGTAATAGTTCTTGACACTTTGGGGGATTGACGTATTGAATTTTGTTGTTACTTTAAGGAAGTAATAGTTCTTGACACTTTGGGAGATTGACGTATTGAATTTTGTTGTTACTTTAAGGAAGTAATAGTTCTTGACACTTTGGGAGATTGACGTATTGAATTTTGTTGTTACTTTAAGGAAGTAATAGTTCTTGACACTTTGGGAGATTGACGTATTGAATTTTGTTGTTACTTTAAGGAAGTAATAGTTCTTGACACTTTGGGAGATTGACGTATTGAATTTTGTTGTTACTTTAAGGAAGTAATAGTTCTTGACACTTTGGGAGATTGACGTATTGAATTTTGTTGTTACTTTAAGGAAGTAATAGTTCTTGACACTTTGGGAGATTGACGTATTGAATTTTGTTGTTACTTTAAGGAAGTAATAGTTCTTGACACTTTGGGAGATTGACGTATTGAATTTTGTTGTTACTTTAAGGAAGTAATAGTTCTTGACACTTTGGGAGATTGACGTATTGAATTTTGTTGTTACTTTAAGGAAGTAATAGTTCTTGACACTTTGGGAGATTGACGTATTGAATTTTGTTGTTACTTTAAGGAAGTAATAGTTCTTGACACTTTGGGAGATTGACGTATTGAATTTTGTTGTTACTTTAAGGAAGTAATAGTTCTTGACACTTTGGGAGATTGACGTATTGAATTTTGTTGTTACTTTAAGGAAGTAATAGTTCTTGACACTTTGGGAGATTGACGTATTGAATTTTGTTGTTACTTTAAGGAAGTAATAGTTCTTGACACTTTGGGAGATTGACGTATTGAATTTTGTTGTTACTTTAAGGCTGGGAGATTGACGTATTGAATAGTTCTTGACACTTTGGGAGTTCGTATTGATTTGTTGTTACTTTAAGGAAGGACACTTGGGAGATTGACGTATTGAATTTTGTTGTTACTTTAAGGAAGTAATAGTTCTTGACACTTTGGGAGATTGACGTATTGAATTTTGTTGTTACTTTAAGGAAGTAATAGTTCTTGACACTTTGGGAGATTGACGTATTGAATTTTGTTGTTACTTTAAGGAAGTAATAGTTCTTGACACTTTGGGAGATTGACGTATTGAATTTTGTTGTTACTTTAAGGAAGTAATAGTTCTTGACACTTTGGGAGATTGACGTATTGAATTTTGTTGTTACTTTAAGGAAGTAATAGTTCTTGACACTTTGGGAGATTGACGTATTGAATTTTGTTGTTACTTTAAGGAAGTAATAGTTCTTGACACTTTGGGAGATTGACGTATTGAATTTTGTTGTTACTTTAAGGAAGTAATAGTTCTTGACACTTTGGGAGATTGACGTATTGAATTTTGTTGTTACTTTAAGGAAGTAATAGTTCTTGACACTTTGGGAGATTGACGTATTGAATTTTGTTGTTACTTTAAGGAAGTAATAGTTCTTGACACTTTGGGAGATTGACGTATTGAATTTTGTTGTTACTTTAAGGAAGTAATAGTTCTTGACACTTTGGGAGATTGACGTATTGAATTTTGTTGTTACTTTAAGGAAGTAATAGTTCTTGACACTTTGGGAGATTGACGTATTGAATTTTGTTGTTACTTTAAGGAAGTAATAGTTCTTGACACTTTGGGAGATTGACGTATTGAATTTTGTTGTTACTTTAAGGAAGTAATAGTTCTTGACACTTTGGGAGATTGACGTATTGAATTTTGTTGTTACTTTAAGGAAGTAATAGTTCTTGACACTTTGGGAGATTGACGTATTGAATTTTGTTGTTACTTTAAGGATTTTTTGTTACTTTAGGGAAGTAATAGTTCTTGACACTTTGGGAGATTGACGTATTGAATTTTGTTGTTACTTTAAGGAAGTAATAGTTCTTGACACTTTGGGAGATTGACGTATTGAATTTTGTTGTTACTTTAAGGAAGTAATAGTTCTTGACACTTTGGGAGATTGACGTATTGAATTTTGTTGTTACTTTAAGGAAGTAATAGTTCTTGACACTTTGGGAGATTGACGTATTGAATTTTGTTGTTACTTTAAGGAAGTAATAGTTCTTGACACTTTGGGAGATTGACGTATTGAATTTTGTTGTTACTTTAAGGAAGTAATAGTTCTTGACACTTTGGGAGATTGACGTACTTTAAGGAAGAATAGTTTTGTTGTTACTTTGAAAGGAAGTAATAGTTCTTGACACTTTGGGAGATTGACGTATTGAATTTTGTTGTTACTTTAAGGAAGTAATAGTTCTTGACACTTTGGGAGATTGACGTATTGAATTTTGTTGTTACTTTAAGGAAGTAATAGTTCTTGACACTTTGGGAGATTGAATTTTGTTGTTATTGGAAGTAATAGTTTTGTTGATTACGTATTGAATTTTGTTGGAAGTAATAGTTCTTGACACTTTGGGAGATTGACGTATTGAATTTTGTTGTTACTTTAAGGAAGTAATAGTTCTTGACACTTTGGGAGATTGACGTATTGAATTTTGTTGTTACTTTAAGGAAGTAATAGTTCTTGACACTTTGGGAGATTGACGTATTGAATTTTGTTGTTACTTTAAGGAAGTAATAGTTCTTGACACTTTGGGAGATTGACGTATTGAATTTTGTTGTTACTTTAAGGAAGTAATAGTTCTTGACACTTTGGGAGATTGACGTATTGAATTTTGTTGTTACTTTAAGGAAGTAATAGTTCTTGACACTTTGGGAGATTGACGTATTGAATTTTGTTGTTACTTTAAGGAAGTAATAGTTCTTGACACTTTGGGAGATTGACGTATTGAATTTTGTTGTTACTTTAAGGAAGTAATAGTTCTTGACACTTTGGGAGATTGACGTATTGAATTTTGTTGTTACTTTAAGGAAGTAATAGTTCTTGACACTTTGGGAGATTGACGTATTGAATTTTGTTGTTACTTTAAGGAAGTAATAGTTCTTGACACTTTGGGAGATTGACGTATTGAATTTTGTTGTTACTTTAAGGAAGTAATAGTTCTTGACACTTTGGGAGATTGACGTATTGAATTTTGTTGTTACTTTAAGGAAGTAATAGTTCTTGACACTTTGGGAGATTGACGTATTGAATTTTGTTGTTACTTTAAGGAAGTTCTTGACACTTTAGTTCGTATTGATTTTGTTGTTACTTTGGAAGTAATAGATTGACTTTGGGAGATTGATTGAATTTTGTTGTTACTTTAAGGAAGTAATAGTTCTTGACACTTTGGGAGATTGACGTATTGAATTTTGTTGTTACTTTAAGGAAGTAATAGTTCTTGACACTTTGGGAGATTGACGTATTGAATTTTGTTGTTACTTTTTTGTTACTTTAAGGAAGTAATAGTTCTTGACACTTTGGGAGATTGACGTATTGAATTTTGTTGTTACTTTAAGGAAGTAATAGTTCTTGACACTTTGGGAGATTGACGTATTGAATTTTGTTGTTACTTTAAGGAAGTAATAGTTCTTGACACTTTGGGAGATTGACGTATTGAATTTTGTTGTTACTTTAAGGAAGTAATAGTTCTTGACACTTTGGGAGATTGACGTATTGAATTTTGTTGTTACTTTAAGGAAGTAATAGTTCTTGACACTTTGGGAGATTGACGTATTGAATTTTGTTGTTACTTTAAGGAAGTAATAGTTCTTGACACTTTGGGAGATTGACGTATTGAATTTTGTTGTTACTTTAAGGAAGTAATAGTTCTTGACACTTTGGGAGATTGACGTATTGAATTTTGTTGTTACTTTAAGGAAGTAATAGTTCACTTTGGGAGATTGACACTTTTTAGGGAGATTGACGTATTGAATTTTGTTGTTACTTTAAGGAAGTAATAGTTCTTGACACTTTGGGAGATTGACGTATTGAATTTTGTTGTTACTTTAAGGAAGTAATAGTTCTTGACACTTTGGGAGATTGACGTATTGAATTTTGTTGTTACTTTAAGGAAGTAATAGTTCTTGACACTTAGGGAGATTGACGTATTGAATTTTGTTGTTACTTTAAGGAAGTAATAGTTCTTGACACTTTGGGGGATTGACGTATTGAATTTTGTTGTTACTTTAAGGAAGCAATAGTTCTTGACACTTGGGAGATTGACGTATTGAATTTTGTTTGTTACTTTAATTGACGTATTGAATTTTGTTGAAGTAATAGTTCTTGACACTTTGGGGAGATTGACGTATTGAATTTTGTTGTTACTTTAAGGAAGTAATAGTTCTTGACACTTTGGGAGATTGACGTATTGAATTTTGTTGTTACTTTAAGGAAGTAATAGTTCTTGACACTTTGGGAGATTGACGTATTGAATTTTGTTGTTACTTTAAGGAAGTAATAGTTCTTGACACTTTGGGAGATTGACGTATTGAATTTTGTTGTTACTTTAAGGAAGTAATAGTTCTTGACACTTTGGGAGATTGACGTATTGAATTTTGTTGTTACTTTAAGGAAGTAATAGTTCTTGACACTTTGGGAGATTGACGTATTGAATTTTGTTGTTACTTTAAGGAAGTAATAGTTCTTGACACTTTGGGAGATTGACGTATTGAATTTTGTTGTTACTTTAAGGAAGTAATAGTTCTTGACACTTTGGGAGATTGACGTATTGAATTTTGTTGTTACTTTAAGGAAGTAATAGTTCTTGACACTTTGGGAGATTGACGTATTGAATTTTGTTGTTACTTTAAGGAAGTAATAGTTCTTGACACTTTGGGAGATTGACGTATTGAATTTTGTTGTTACTTTAAGGAAGTAATAGTTCTTGACACTTTGGGAGATTGACGTATTGAATTTTGTTGTTACTTTAAGGAAGTAATAGTTCTTGACACTTTGGGAGATTGACGTATTGAATTTTGTTGTTACTTTAAGTTCTTGACAAGATTGAATAGTTCTTGACACTTTTGGGAGATTGACGTATTGAATTTTGTTGTTACTTTAAGGAAGTAATAGTTCTTGACACTTTGGGAGATTGACGTATTGAATTTTGTTGTTACTTTAAGGAAGTAATAGTTCTTGACACTTTGGGAGATTGACGTATTGAATTTTGTTGTTACTTTAAGGAAGTAATAGTTCTTGACACTTTGGGAGATTGACGTATTGAATTTTGTTGTTACTTTAAGGAAGTAATAGTTCTTGACACTTTGGGAGATTGACGTATTGAATTTTGTTGTTACTTTAAGGAAGTAATAGTTCTTGACACTTTGGGAGATTGACGTATTGAATTTTGTTGTTACTTTAAGGAAGTAATAGTTCTTGACACTTTGGGAGATTGACGTATTGAATTTTGTTGTTACTTTAAGGAAGTAATAGTTCTTGACACTTTGGGAGATTGACGTATTGAATTTTGTTGTTACTTTAAGGAAGTAATAGTTCTTGACACTTTGGGAGATTGACGTATTGAATTTTGTTGTTACTTTAAGGAAGTAATAGTTCTTGACACTTTGGGAGATTGACGTATTGAATTTTGTTGTTACTTTAAGGAAGTAATAGTTCTTGACACTTTGGGAGATTGACGTATTGAATTTTGTTGTTACTTTAAGGAAGTAATAGTTCTTGACACTTTGGGAGATTGACGTATTGAATTTTGTTGTTACTTTAAGGAAGTAATAGTTCTTGACACTTTGTTACTTTAAGGAGATTGACGTATTGAATTTTGTTGTTACTTTAAGGAAGTAATAGTTCTTGACACTTTGGGAGATTGACGTATTGAATTTTGTTGTTACTTTAAGGAAGTAATAGTTCTTGACACTTTGGGAGATTGACGTATTGAATTTTGTTGTTACTTTAAGGAAGTAATAGTTCTTGACACTTTGGGAGATTGACGTATTGAATTTTGTTGTTACTTTAAGGAAGTAATAGTTCTTGACACTTTGGGAGATTGACGTATTGAATTTTGTTGTTACTTTAAGGAAGTAATAGTTCTTGACACTTTGGGAGATTGACGTATTGAATTTTGTTGTTACTTTAAGGAAGTAATAGTTCTTGACACTTTGGGAGATTGACGTATTGAATTTTGTTGTTACTTTAAGGAAGTAATAGTTCTTGACACTTTGGGAGATTGACGTATTGAATTTTGTTGTTACTTTAAGGAAGTAATAGTTCTTGACACTTTGGGAGATTGACGTATTGAATTTTGTTGTTACTTTAAGGAAGTAATAGTTCTTCTTGGGAGATTGACGTATTGAATTTTGTTGTTACTTTAAGGAAGTAATAGTTCTTGACACTTTGGGAGATTGACGTATTGAATTTTGTTGTTACTTTAAGGAAGTAATAGTTCTTGACACTTTTAAGGGGAATTTTGTTGACTTTAAGGAAGTATTGATATTTTGTTGTTACTTTAAGGAAGTAATAGTTCTTGACACTTTGGGAGATTGACGTATTGAATTTTGTTGTTACTTTAAGGAAGTAATAGTTCTTGACACTTTGGGAGATTGACGTATTGAATTTTGTTGTTACTTTAAGGAAGTAATAGTTCTTGACACTTTGGGAGATTGACGTATTGATATTTTGTTGTTACTTTAAGGAAGTAATAGTTCTTGACACTTTGACGTATTGATTTTGTTGTTACTTTAAGGAAGTAATAGTTCTTGTATTGATTATTTTGTTGTTACTTTAAGGAAGTAATAGTTCTTGACACTTTGGGAGATTGACGTATTGAATTTTGTTGTTACTTTAAGGAAGTAATAGTTCTCAAAGACATTTCGTGTAAAAGTATGTGATTATTTCTAGTGCTCATCGACTGTTAAAGAAATTTGGAAAAACATTAAAAGCCGGGCGTTAAAAGTGGGTAACAGAAAGCACACGTATCGCCATTACTTTGGCTGTTACCACTTTCTTTCAAGTCGTACAAACTCAAAGTATATATCTGTCCATCACCAGGAATCGAATCCTGGATTTCAGCGGGACCTCGTCGTTAAAATATGTTTTTAAGAATTAATTCTAGTTACTTGAACTCGCTGTAAAACCGAAAACGGACCAGAACTATGTTGGAAATATGACTTTTGTAGTGCACTAAGTATCCCCGCTGAGTCAGTGGCAAGTTTAAATTATTACAATGGTAAAGTTCGGGGCTCGAGTCCATTTCGTGGACAGAGATAGCTTATTGTGTAGTTTTACGCTGAAAGAAGAAATGTTACATTATACTAAGTTTCTGAGAGAACAAAATTAAACAGAATATATTCATCATGTTAGAAAAACGCATAGGTTAAAGAAGTAGTGATAAAAATGACCAAAACGTTTTGACTGATTTTCGGGTTTTTTTATTTATTGAAACACAATATCAACTTTCTTTAAAACCGTTCGTGGAAAGTTATTTTGCTACGTTTTTTTACATAGCGTCCCCCCTTTCAAGTAGAACAGAAATATGTCTGTGGACTTAAAGTACTAAAAATCTAGTTTTGATACCCGTGGTTAGAAAAGCACAGATATCCCGTGTGTATCTTTGTGCTTAATTAACTAGAATCAATTATTTACATAACGTATTCACATGCTTTGAGTAACTGTAATTGTTCAACGTTTTAGAAATTGTTCAGTATTAATCCCACATAACTAGATATAACTTATGGTTTAAGAATTGTTCTTACCAAAACAGATTTGTTTGTTTGTTTCTTTGTTCTGAATTTCGCGCAAAGCTACTCGAGGGCTATCTGCGCTAGCCGTCCCTGTTTTAGCAGTGTAAGGCTAGAGGGAAAGCAGCTAGTCATCACTATCCACCGCCAACTCTTGGGCTACTATTTTACCAATGAATAGTGGGATTGACAGTCACATTATAATGCCCCACGACTGAAAGGGCGAGCATTTTGGGGTGACGGGAATTAGAACCCGCGACCCTCATATTACGAGTCGAGTGCCTTAACCACCTGGTCATGCCGGGACCTAACTTACGAAATGATATTTTGTACTTACTTGTTCGTCTTGCGGATCATCTCGGAAGATCTCCGACTGGGATCGCAAAGAACCCAAACTTGTTCGACGGGATCCTGTTTCGATAAATTTAAAGAAAACTGTATTGCTGGTTAGTAACAAGTAACACTGTCAAACTAACATTCAAACCTTGTATTTATTTCGTACTAAACATATTTAGAATTAATTACAAATGCTCTTTGACGGAACTGTGTTCCTTTGAACACAGACTCGGCATGGCTAGGTGGGTTAAGGCGTTCGACTCGCAATCTGAGTGTCGCGGGTTCGAATCCCCGTCGCACCAAACATACTCACCCTCAGTCATGGAGGCGTTGTAATGTGACGATCAATCCCACTATTCGTTGGTAAAAGAGTAGCCCAAGAGTTGGCGGTGAGTGGTGATGACTAGCTGCCTTCCCTCTAGTTTTACATTGCTAAATTAGGGATGGCTAGCCCAAATAGCCCTCGAGTAGCTTTGCGCGAAATTCAAAACAAACAAACAAATCCTTTGAACACGAAGTTTTTGTTTTCAACAGGCGATTGGTAACAATGTATAATAATAACAATATATAACACCTTTTGAACGCTTTCATTTGCTTGTTACTGTTATGTACTCAGAATTATAAACGCATTTATCGAGTTTGCACCGTTCAACAGAAGAAAGACCTTCCTTAAATAGGGCTTTAATTGTTCTGTGAAAAGACAGGGAACTAGCTTCTCACTACTTTACCGTTCTGTGATCCTGTTAAACCCTCAGAACAGTAGTGTTAATAACATATTGTTTGGTTGTTATTAACAGTGACGCAGAATATGTTGTTGTTTTTATTTTTATAAAATATTGTTGATTTGTTGGATACATTTGTTAATTTCCGCACTTTTCATATAAACGGGCAGTTTACCAATATAAATTGTGTTTTCTAACAACAATAAAATAAACTAACAGCACTTTTTGTTGCTCAAGAGATTTTTAAATCAAACAAATTGTCCAATTCCTGATTTTCCAAAACAGAGCAAAATTGTGTAGAGATTAAGCTTACCAGCTGAAGTTGGGGCCACTAACGTAGAGTAGCAGCTCACTCTCGGTGATCCAGACGTGCCCACGTGACAGTTGCTACACCTTGATGGACGCCGTGACTGCGACATTGAAGGTGACTCCTCCATTTCTGTTAAAACTACAGAGGGCGCAGTAACGTCTGCAAGTCCTTCTCTATTTCGTACAAATTTCTTTCTACATTTATGATAAAAGAAAGTTATGAACACATCTATAAGTACACTAATTATTTCTTAATTTTAGTTTCATGTTTTTAAAAACGCGCCGAATAATTATGTGTATTAATAACTCTTCTTTTGTTAACCTGAAGATGACCTGAGAAGGTTAAAACGTTATTCTCGGCTTTATTAGTAAAAGTATTAATACTCACATTAGCCGTTCTGAGATACATGTATTAAAAAATTCGTAATAATTCTAGGCTTAACATGGCCTAGTAGTCAAAGTATTGGACCGGCAAGTTATAAGTACTGGGTTTGAATCCCCGTAACGATCGCGCTTTTAGTCGTGGGGGGTGTTATAATGTGACGATCAATCCGCTTCTAAAAAGAGCAGCCCAAGAGTTTGTTAGCTGTTTTCTCCGTAGTCTAAATTAGGGACGGCTAGTTCCGAGTAGCTTTTCGCAGAATTAAAGAAAACAAACATAAAAATGACTCAATATAATATAATTATTACTGATTTATACTAATAAGTCGAAATATAGTGACGTCACACTTACATTCAGTGTCACTCTTCTGAGCATGCGTACTGATAACATTATAAATAATGAGTCAGAAACTGAGAAAACTTGCATTTTAATCTATAGTAGTGTCTGGTATTAATTCTGGAATATTTTTATATAACGATATTCGCACGTTTAGGTGCAAAGAATAGTGCTCGACTCGCAATCTGAGGGTTGCAGGTTCAAGTCCCGGTGGCACCAAACATGTTCGCCCTTTCAGCCATGGAGACGTTATAATGTAACAGTCAATCTCAATATTCGTTGGTAAAAGAGTAGCCCAAGATTTGGCGGTGGGTGGTGATCACTAGTCTTACGCTGCAAAATTAGGGATGGCTAGCGCAGATAGCTCTCGTGTAGCTTTGCGCGAAATTCAAACCAAACCAAACCATTCATCATGCTCCATGTTGAACAAAAGACAAATTAACAAAGAAATGAGTATTTGCTGCACAATTATTATCAATGCCTTAGTGCAGCTACTAGTTTGACTGATAATTTTGATTTCATTTCTCTGAGTCGCACGCTCAGTTTTTTTTTAGCCGCAACTTTTACACTGACATTATTTTTCGATTACATATTATTACGCTCTGTCAAAACACATCAATAAACTACAGTAAATGAAAATAACATTCGATAGTAACCAACACTAGCTTTATTCAAAACACAGAAATACTTCACAGAAACAACCAGATTATTTAAAGTAAAGGATTTTAGTTTTCCTTTCTAAAACAGTGTTAATAAATTCCGTTATAGTAACGCCATGGAATCTAACTTAACAGTTTCATGTTATCAACCTCATGCAGGCGTATCAACATCATTATTTAGGCTAATTGTTAAACTAATATCACGTTACGCTAAAAGTTCTTTAGTTAATATAATTTCATAATGTTCAGCAAGTTGTTCTTAAAAACTTGGCAATGATTAATCAATAATAACCGTCTCCCCTTATGATTCTTTTGAAAATTTGAGCCAAAAACTGCTTATGTAGTTTGTTTAGCCCCACCAATAGTTATATATCTACGTGAATTAACCCTATAATTCTGCTGCTGTTCTAAGTAAGCTGTCTTTAATCCAAATGACAAAATGTGAAAAAAGGTTACACTTTTACTCTTGGGTAACACTGTATTAAAATCTTTGACCAATAACTTACGTGACTTTTTGAGTAGGCGTGTTCAAAACGTTTGGTTCAAATTGAGTGTATTTAGTTGAATAACTTTGCACATATGATTTAGAACAAAGTTGACACGTGACTGTAGATTGTAAAGGTTATCAGTGTGCCTAATCTAAAAAAATACATAAAAATTAAGTTTGTTTTTCTAATTAATAAAGCTTCCTAACTTCGAGAACAAACAAATCCAACCTTACCTGTTGAACAGTGTGAGAATAAAACAAAATAGAATGGTTCCGGCCATAACACCTAAAACTATTATTATAACAGTGGTTATGCCGGGACTTCCCAGGATTCCGTTTGTTCCAGCTGAAAAGCAAATACATAATTGTTTAATCAGTCGTATAACAAGACTTTGCTATATTTATAGACAGTTACATTTTTGTAACTTAAATTTGCTGTGAAAAGTTGTATGTTACTTATCGTATGTTTTCAAATAGAATGATCTATATCCTATAGCTAATTGTTATACGACATATTAGATTATCACAATCAACAGAATAATTGTCTTGATGTATCCAGATATCTGTAGTAAAATTGAACAGAAGTTACTGAGTTGTGTCCACTGAAAGGATCGAACTCTAAATTTCAGCGTTATAATTCTTGTCCATTCATACTTTTGCGTACTTGCAATTCATTCTGTATTTATAACAGTTAATTATATGTCTTTGAATTAAAATATTTCGACAGCTTTATTCCTGTTACTCCTTGGTTCGCGACCCGTTACTGTTAAAAATAAAAGCCCACCCGTGGCACAGCGCTTACATCCGGCTTTGATTCCGTGGTGAGCAGAACAAAGATAGCCCATTGTGTAGCTTTGTACTGAATTCTAAACAAACCAAAAAAATTGAAATAAAAACCGAGTTTCGCACTTTGAGGTCGTGGATACGTTATAGGAATGACAGTCAAATCCCACTGTTTAGTTAGATTAGTCCACGAATTCACGATGGATGTTTAACTGATTGTCATTTCTATTGCCTCTCACTTCAAAATTAGCAACAGATAGCCCTCCAGTAGCTTTGCGCGAAATTCAAAGACAATCTACTTGTTGTTAGTAGGTGTATCTTATGATAGGTTAAAACTGTTCTTAAACAATTGATATTCTGTGTTGATATATTTTTCTTTTCAAACTGTTTGTGTTTTATGTGTCTGTAAAAATTTAGTGTTTTTATTAGCATCCCTTATATTTCTGTTAATTATTATGTTTTTGTTAATCAAAGATTAAACAGAATTTATTTTATTATTAAACACCATGTCGAACATTATGCACGAGATCTTGCAACATGAGGATTGGATTGGTTTGTTTTGAATTTCGCGCAAAGCTACACGAGGGCTATCTACGCTAGTAGTCCGTAATTAAGCAGTGTAAGACTAGAGAGAGGGAAGCTAGTCATCGCCATTCACCGCCAACTCTTGGACTACTCTTTTATAAAGGAATAGTGGGACTGACCGTAACATTATAACGCCCCCAAGGATGAACGGGCGAGCACTTTTGGTGTGACGGAGATTCGAACTTGCGACCCTAGGATTACGAGTGCCTTCACCACCTGGCCATGCCGGGCCTGTAACATGAGGTAAAAATCAGTCGACCTCAATTCATTTACCTTTTGTTTGTACTGCAATAAAAGAGTGTTAGAAGCTTTAACGCACTATTAACGTAATAAAACTTTAGTAAAAAGAATGGACAGGGTACAGAATATAACAATTACTGTTTCATAATATTAGGCTTTGTTGTTCTTTTTGTAAATTTCCCGCAAAGCTACACCAGGGCTATCTGCACTAGCCGTCCCGAATTTAGCAGTGTAAGAGTAGAGGGAAAGCAGCTTGTCATCACTATCCACCGCCAACTCTTGGGCTACCTTTTTAACCTGGCCCAGCATGGCCAGATGGTTAAGGTGCTCTAGTCTTAAACCGAGAGTTGCGGGTTCGAATCCCTATCAAACCAAACATGCTCAACCTTTCAGCCGTGAAAGCGTTATAATGTAACGGTCAATCCCATTATTCGTTGGTGAAAGAGAAGCCCAAGAGTTGGCGGTGGGTGGTGATGACTAGCTGCCTTCTCTCTAGTCTTACACTGCTAAATTAGGAACGGCTAGCAGAGATAGCCCTCGAGTAGCTTTGCGCGAAACTAAAAAAGAAACAATATTTTTTGTTGCTACATCGACGTCACGTGATTTTATTGTAGACGTGTATTTCACAAGTTAATACTCACTATGAATGCAGAGTTCTTCCCCTGCTACGACATGATTTATAAATCCCTGCTCACAACGACATACCCCTTCGTTACATATCGTATTCTCGTCATAAAAAGTACAGGATTCTGTAAATTTGCAGTTTTCCAGTAGTCTGGCTGCTGTGAAAGAATAAATTGGAATCTCTTATATTTTCCATTTGTAATAACAGTCATGTTCAAAATATATATGTAAAAACGGCTCGATTGGGTTGATAAAATATTTTACGTAGAGAAGCGAACAACGTTTTAAACTGCTCTGGACATCATCAGGTTCACAAAGAAGGAAAGAGGTAACTGACCGGAAGCTGACCACATGTTTTAACATATATATTTTTCTCTACAAGTGGGCTTTCTCGACATCACTGATTTATATTCAAATCATAATTGCCTTCTTTAGCTAAATCCATCAATACATAGTTAAAATTTGGTATTATTCTCTCGTCTTCTTGTGAAAAGTGTGATGTTTGGTATTATTCTCTCGTCTTCTTGTGAAAAGTGTGATGTTTGGTATTATTCTCTCGTCTTCTTGTGAAAAGTGTGATGTTTGGTATTATTCTCTCGTCTTCTTGTGAAAAGTGTGATGTTTGGTATTATTCTCTCGTCTTCTTGTGAAAAGTGTGATGTTTGGTATTATTCTCTCGTCTTCTTGTGAAAAGTGTGATGCTTTGTATTATTCTCTCGTCTTCTTGTGAAAAGTGTGATGTTTGGTATTATTCTCTCGTCTTCTTGTGAAAAGTGTGATGCTTTGTATTATTCTCTCGTCTTCTTGTGAAAAGTGTGATGCTTTGTATTATTCTCTCGTCTTCTTGTGAAAAGTGTGATGCTTTGTATTATTCTCTCGTCTTCTTGTGAAAAGTGTGATGCTTTGTATTATTCTCTCGTCTTCTTGTGAAAAGTGTGATGCTTTGTATTATTCTCTCGTCTTCTTGTGAAAAGTGTGATGTTTTGTATTATTCTCTCGTCTTCTTGTGAAAAGTGTGATGTTTGGTATTATTCTCTCGTCTTCTTGTGAAAAGTGTGATGTTTGGTATTATTCTCTCGTCTTCTTGTGAAAAGTGTGATGTTTTGTATTATTCTCTCGTCTTCTTGTGAAAAGTGTGATGTTTGGTATTATTCTCTCGTCTTCTTGTGAAAAGTGTGATGCTTTGTATTATTCTCTCGTCTTCTTGTGAAAAGTGTGATGCTTTGTATTATTCTCTCGTCTTCTTGTGAAAAGTGTGATGCTTTGTATTATTCTCTCGTCTTCTTGTGAAAAGTGTGATGCTTTGTATTATTCTCTCGTCTTCTTGTGAAAAGTGTGATGTTTGGTATTATTCTCTCGTCTTCTTGTGAAAAGTGTGATGCTTTGTATTATTCTCTCGTCTTCTTGTGAAAAGTGTGATGTTTTGTATTATTCTCTCGTCTTCTTGTGAAAAGTGTGATGCTTTGTATTATTCTCTCGTCTTCTTGTGAAAAGTGTGATGATGTTTGGTATTATTCTCTCGTCTTCTTGTGAAAAGTGTGATGTTTGGTATTATTCTCTCGTCTTCTTGTGAAAAGTGTGATGTTTGGTATTATTCTCTCGTCTTGTGAAAGTGTGATGTTTGGTATTTTCTTGTGAAAGTGTGATGTTTGGTATTATTCTCTCGTCTTCTTGTGAAAAGTGTGATGTTTGTATTATTCTCTCGTCTTCTTGTGAAAAGTGTGATGTTTGGTATTATTCTCTCGTCTTCTTGTGAAAAGTGTGATGCTTTGTATTATTCTCTCGTCTTCTTGTGAAAAGTGTGATGTTTGGTATTATTCTCTCGTCTTCTTGTGAAAAGTGTGATGCTTTGTATTATTCTCTCGTCTTCTTGTGAAAAGTGTGATGCTTTGTATTATTCTCTCGTCTTCTTGTGAAAAGTGTGATGCTTTGTATTATTCTCTCGTCTTCTTGTGAAAAGTGTGATGCTTTGGTATTATTCTCTCGTCTTCTTGTGAAAAGTGTGATGCTTTGTATTATTCTCTCGTCTTCTTGTGAAAAAAAGTGTGATGCTTTGTATTATTCTCTCGTCTTCTTGTAAAAAGTGTGATGCTTTGTATTATTCTCTCGTCTTCTTGTGAAAAGTGTTTGATTCTCTCGTCTTCTTGTGAAAAGTGTGATGCTTTGTATTATTCTCTCGTCTTCTTGTGAAAAGTGTGATGTTTGGTATTATTCTCTCGTCTTCTTGTGAAAAGTGTGATGTTTGGTATTATTCTCTCGTCTTCTTGTGAAAAGTGTGATGCTTTGTATTATTCTCTCGTCTTCTTGTGAAAAGTGTGATGCTTTGTATTATTCTCTCGTCTTCTTGTGAAAAGTGTGATGCTTTGTATTATTCTCTCGTCTTCTTGTGAAAAGTGTGATGCTTTGTATTATTCTCTCGTCTTCTTGTGAAAAGTGTGATGTTTGTATTATTCTCTCGTCTTCTTGTGAAAAGTGTGATGTTTTGTATTATTCTCTCGTCTTCTTGTGAAAAGTGTGATGTTTGGTATTATTCTCTCGTCTTCTTGTGAAAAGTGTGATGTTTTGTATTATTCTCTCGTCTTCTTGTGAAAAGTGTGATGTTTGGTATTATTCTCTCGTCTTCTTGTGAAAAGTGTGATGTTTTGTATTATTCTCTCGTCTTCTTGTGAAAAGTGTGATGCTTTGTATTATTCTCTCGTCTTCTTGTGAAAAGTGTGATGCTTTGTATTATTCTCTCGTCTTCTTGTGAAAAGTGTGATGCTTTGTATTATTCTCTCGTCTTCTTGTGAAAAGTGTGATGTTTGGTATTATTCTCTCGTCTTCTTGTGAAAAGTGTGATGCTTTGTATTATTCTCTCGTCTTCTTGTGAAAAGTGTGATGCTTTGTATTATTCTCTCGTCTTCTTGTGAAAAGTGTGATGCTTTGTATTATTCTCTCGTCTTCTTGTGAAAAGTGTGATGCTTTGTATTATTCTCTCGTCTTCTTGTGAAAAGTGTGATGTTTGGTATTATTCTCTCGTCTTCTTGTGAAAAGTGTGATGTTTGGTATTATTCTCTCGTCTTCTTGTGAAAAGTGTGATGCTTTGTATTATTCTCTCGTCTTCTTGTGAAAAGTGTGATGTTTGGTATTATTCTCTCGTCTTCTTGTGAAAAGTGTGATGTTTGGTATTATTCTCTCGTCTTCTTGTGAAAAGTGTGATGTTTGGTATTATTCTCTCGTCTTCTTGTGAAAAGTGTGATGTTTGGTATTATTCTCTCGTCTTCTTGTGAAAAGTGTGATGTTTGGTATTATTCTCTCGTCTTCTTGTGAAAAGTGTGATGTTTGGTATTATTCTCTCGTCTTCTTGTGAAAAGTGTGATGTTTGGTATTATTCTCTCGTCTTCTTGTGAAAAGTGTGATGTTTGGTATTATTCTCTCGTCTTCTTGTGAAAAGTGTGATGTTTGTATTATTCTCTCGTCTTCTTGTGAAAAGTGTGATGCTTTGTATTATTCTCTCGTCTTCTTGTGAAAAGTGTGATGCTTTGTATTATTCTCTCGTCTTCTTGTGAAAAGTGTGATGCTTTGTATTATTCTCTCGTCTTCTTGTGAAAAGTGTGATGCTTTGTATTATTCTCTCGTCTTCTTGTGAAAAGTGTGATGCTTTGTATTATTCTCTCGTCTTCTTGTGAAAAGTGTGATGTTTGGTATTATTCTCTCGTCTTCTTGTGAAAAGTGTGATGCTTTGTATTATTCTCTCGTCTTCTTGTGAAAAGTGTGATGCTTTGTATTATTCTCTCGTCTTCTTGTGAAAAGTGTGATGCTTTGTATTATTCTCTCGTCTTCTTGTGAAAAGTGTGATGCTTTGTATTATTCTCTCGTCTTCTTGTGAAAAGTGTGATGTTTGTATTATTCTCTCGTCTTCTTGTGAAAAGTGTGATGTTTTGTATTATTCTCTCGTCTTCTTGTGAAAAGTGTGATGTTTGGTATTATTCTCTCGTCTTCTTGTGAAAAGTGTGATGTTTGGTATTATTCTCTCGTCTTCTTGTGAAAAGTGTGATGTTTTGTATTATTCTCTCGTCTTGTGAAAAGTGTGATGCTTTGTATTATTCTCTCGTCTTCTTGTGAAAAGTGTGATGTTTTGTATTATTCTCTCGTCTTCTTGTGAAAAGTGTGATGCTTTGTATTATTCTCTCGTCTTCTTGTGAAAAGTGTGATGCTTTGTATTATTCTCTCGTCTTCTTGTGAAAAGTGTGATGCTTTGTATTATTCTCTCGTCTTCTTGTGAAAAGTGTGATGCTTTGTATTATTCTCTCGTCTTCTTGTGAAAAGTGTGATGCTTTGTATTATTCTCTCGTCTTCTTGTGAAAAGTGTGATGCTTTGTATTATTCTCTCGTCTTCTTGTGAAAAGTGTGATGCTTTGTATTATTCTCTCGTCTTCTTGTGAAAAGTGTGATGCTTTGTATTATTCTCTCGTCTTCTTGTGAAAAGTGTGAGTGTGATGCTTTGTATTATTCTCTCGTCTTCTTGTGAAAAGTGTGATGCTTTGTATTATTCTCTCGTCTTCTTGTGAAAAGTGTGATGCTTTGTATTATTCTCTCGTCTTCTTGTGAAAAGTGTGATGCTTTGTATTATTCTCTCGTCTTCTTGTGAAAAGTGTGATGCTTTGTATTATTCTCTCGTCTTCTTGTGAAAAGTGTGATGCTTTGTATTATTCTCTCGTCTTCTTGTGAAAAGTGTGATGTTTGTATTATTCTCTCGTCTTCTTGTGAAAAGTGTGATGTTTGGTATTATTCTCTCGTCTTCTTGTGAAAAGTGTGATGTTTGGTATTATTCTCTCGTCTTCTTGTGAAAAGTGTGATGTTTGGTATTATTCTCTCGTCTTCTTGTGAAAAGTGTGATGTTTGGTATTATTCTCTCGTCTTCTTGTGAAAAGTGTGATGTTTGGTATTATTCTCTCGTCTTCTTGTGAAAAGTGTGATGTTTGGTATTATTCTCTCGTCTTCTTGTGAAAAGTGTGATGTTTGGTATTATTCTCTCGTCTTCTTGTGAAAAGTGTGATGTTTTGTATTATTCTCTCGTCTTCTTGTGAAAAGTGTGATGTTTGGTATTATTCTCTCGTCTTCTTGTGAAAAGTGTGATGCTTTGTATTATTCTCTCGTCTTCTTGTGAAAAGTGTGATGCTTTGTATTATTCTCTCGTCTTCTTGTGAAAAGTGTGATGCTTTGTATTATTCTCTCGTCTTCTTGTGAAAAGTGTGATGTTTGTATTATGTCTTCTTTGTATTATTCTCTCGTCTTCTTGTGAAAAGTGTGATGCTTTGTATTATTCTCTCGTCTTCTTGTGAAAAGTGTGATGTTTGGTATTATTCTCTCGTCTTCTTGTGAAAAGTGTGATGTTTGGTATTATTCTCTCGTCTTCTTGTGAAAAGTGTGATGCTTTGTATTATTCTCTCGTCTTCTTGTGAAAAGTGTGATGCTTTGTATTATTCTCTGTCTTCTTTGAAAAGTGTGATGCTTTGTATTATTCTCTCGTCTTCTTGTGAAAAGTGTGATGTTTTGTATTATTCTCTCGTCTTCTTGTGAAAAGTGTGATGCTTTGTATTATTCTCTCGTCTTCTTGTGAAAAGTGTGATGTTTTGTATTTCTCTGTCTTCTTGTGAAAAGTGTGATGTTTGGTATTATTCTCTCGTCTTCTTGTGAAAAGTGTGATGTTTGGTATTATTCTCTCGTCTTCTTGTGAAAAGTGTGATGTTTGGTATTATTCTCTCGTCTTCTTGTGAAAAGTGTGATGTTTTGTATTATTCTCTCGTCTTCTTGTGAAAAGTGTGATGTTTGGTATTATTCTCTCGTCTTCTTGTGAAAAGTGTGATGTTTTGTATTATTCTCTCGTCTTCTTGTGAAAAGTGTGATGCTTTGTATTATTCTCTCGTCTTCTTGTGAAAAGTGTGATGCTTTGTATTATTCTCTCGTCTTCTTGTGAAAAGTGTGATGCTTTGTATTATTCTCTCGTCTTCTTGTGAAAAGTGTGATGCTTTGTATTATTCTCTCGTCTTCTTGTGAAAAGTGTGATGCTTTGTATTATTCTCTCGTCTTCTTGTGAAAAGTGTGATGCTTTGTATTATTCTCTCGTCTTCTTGTGAAAAGTGTGATGCTTTTGTATTATTCTCTCGTCTTCTTGTGAAAAGTGTGATGCTTTGTATTATTCTCTCGTCTTCTTGTGAAAAGTGTGATGCTTTGTATTATTCTCTCGTCTTCTTGTGAAAAGTGTGATGCTTTGTATTATTCTCTCGTCTTCTTGTGAAAAGTGTGATGTTTGGTATTATTCTCTCGTCTTCTTGTGAAAAGTGTGATGTTTGGTATTATTCTCTCGTCTTCTTGTGAAAAGTGTGATGTTTGTATTATTCTCTCGTCTTCTTGTGAAAAGTGTGATGTTTTGTATTATTCTCTCGTCTTCTTGTGAAAAGTGTGATGTTTGGTATTATTCTCTCGTCTTCTTGTGAAAAGTGTGATGTTTGGTATTATTCTCTCGTCTTCTTGTGAAAAGTGTGATGTTTGGTATTATTCTCTCGTCTTCTTGTGAAAAGTGTGATGCTTTGTATTATTCTCTCGTCTTCTTGTGAAAAGTGTGATGTTTGGTATTATTCTCTCGTCTTCTTGTGAAAAGTGTGATGTTTGTATTATTCTCTCGTCTTCTTGTGAAAAGTGTGATGCTTTGTATTATTCTCTCGTCTTCTTGTGAAAAGTGTGATGCTTTGTATTATTCTCTCGTCTTCTTGTGAAAAGTGTGATGCTTTGTATTATTCTCTCGTCTTCTTGTGAAAAGTGTGATGCTTTGTATTATTCTCTCGTCTTCTTGTGAAAAGTGTGATGCTTTGTATTATTCTCTCGTCTTCTTGTGAAAAGTGTGATGCTTTGTATTATTCTCTCGTCTTCTTGTGAAAAGTGTGATGCTTTGTATTATTCTCTCGTCTTCTTGTGAAAAGTGTGATGTTTGGTATTATTCTCTCGTCTTCTTGTGAAAAGTGTGATGCTTTGTATTATTCTCTCGTCTTCTTGTGAAAAGTGTGATGCTTTGTATTATTCTCTCGTCTTCTTGTGAAAAGTGTGATGCTTTGTATTATTCTCTCGTCTTCTTGTGAAAAGTGTGATGCTTTGTATTATTCTCTCGTCTTCTTGTGAAAAGTGTGATGCTTTGTATTATTCTCTCGTCTTCTTGTGAAAAGTGTGATGTTTGGTATTATTCTCTCGTCTTCTTGTGAAAAGTGTGATGTTTGGTATTATTCTCTCGTCTTCTTGTGAAAAGTGTGATGTTTGGTATTATTCTCTCGTCTTCTTGTGAAAAGTGTGATGTTTGTATTATTCTCTCGTCTTCTTGTGAAAAGTGTGATGTTTTGTATTATTCTCTCGTCTTCTTGTGAAAAGTGTGATGTTTGGTATTATTCTCTCGTCTTCTTGTGAAAAGTGTGATGTTTGGTATTATTCTCTCGTCTTCTTGTGAAAAGTGTGATGCTTTGTATTATTCTCTCGTCTTCTTGTGAAAAGTGTGATGCTTTGTATTATTCTCTCGTCTTCTTGTGAAAAGTGTGATGTTTTGTATTATTCTCTCGTCTTCTTGTGAAAAGTGTGATGCTTTGTATTATTCTCTCGTCTTCTTGTGAAAAGTGTGATGCTTTGTATTATTCTCTCGTCTTCTTGTGAAAAGTGTGATGCTTTGTATTATTCTCTCGTCTTCTTGTGAAAAGTGTGATGCTTTGTATTATTCTCTCGTCTTCTTGTGAAAAGTGTGATGCTTTGTATTATTCTCTCGTCTTCTTGTGAAAAGTGTGATGCTTTGTATTATTCTCTCGTCTTCTTGTGAAAAGTGTGATGCTTTGTATTATTCTCTCGTCTTCTTGTGAAAAGTGTGATGCTTTGTATTATTCTCTCGTCTTCTTGTGAAAAGTGTGATGCTTTGTATTATTCTCTCGTCTTCTTGTGAAAAGTGTGATGCTTTGTATTATTCTCTCGTCTTCTTGTGAAAAGTGTGATGCTTTGTATTATTCTCTCGTCTTCTTGTGAAAAGTGTGATGTTTGGTATTATTCTCTCGTCTTCTTGTGAAAAGTGTGATGTTTGGTATTATTCTCTCGTCTTCTTGTGAAAAGTGTGATGCTTTGTATTATTCTCTCGTCTTCTTGTGAAAAGTGTGATGTTTGGTATTATTCTCTCGTCTTCTTGTGAAAAGTGTGATGTTTGGTATTATTCTCTCGTCTTCTTGTGAAAAGTGTGATGCTTTGTATTATTCTCTCGTCTTCTTGTGAAAAGTGTGATGCTTTGTATTATTCTCTCGTCTTCTTGTGAAAAGTGTGATGCTTTGTATTATTCTCTCGTCTTCTTGTGAAAAGTGTGATGCTTTGTATTATTCTCTCGTCTTCTTGTGAAAAGTGTGATGCTTTGTATTATTCTCTCGTCTTCTTGTGAAAAGTGTGATGCTTTGTATTATTCTCTCGTCTTCTTGTGAAAAGTGTGATGTTTTGTATTATTCTCTCGTCTTCTTGTGAAAAGTGTGATGTTTGGTATTATTCTCTCGTCTTCTTGTGAAAAGTGTGATGTTTGGTATTATTCTCTCGTCTTCTTGTGAAAAGTGTGATGTTTGGTATTATTCTCTCGTCTTCTTGTGAAAAGTGTGATGTTTGGTATTATTCTCTCGTCTTCTTGTGAAAAGTGTGATGTTTGGTATTATTCTCTCGTCTTCTTGTGAAAAGTGTGATGTTTGGTATTATTCTCTCGTCTTCTTGTGAAAAGTGTGATGTTTGGTATTATTCTCTCGTCTTCTTGTGAAAAGTGTGATGTTTGGTATTATTCTCTCGTCTTCTTGTGAAAAGTGTGATGTTTGGTATTATTCTCTCGTCTTCTTGTGAAAAGTGTGATGTTTGGTATTATTCTCTCGTCTTCTTGTGAAAAGTGTGATGTTTGGTATTATTCTCTCGTCTTCTTGTGAAAAGTGTGAGTGTATTATTCTCTCGTCTTCTTGTGAAAAGTGTGATGTTTTGTATTATTCTCTCGTCTTCTTGTGAAAAGTGTGATGCTTTGTATTATTCTCTCGTCTTCTTGTGAAAAGTGTGATGCTTTGTATTATTCTCTCGTCTTCTTGTGAAAAGTGTGATGCTTTGTATTATTCTCTCGTCTTCTTGTGAAAAGTGTGATGCTTTGTATTATGTCTTCTTGTTGTATTATTCTCTCGTCTTCTTGTGAAAAGTGTGATGTTTTGTATTATTCTCTCGTCTTCTTGTGAAAAGTGTGATGCTTTGTATTATTCTCTCGTCTTCTTGTGAAAAGTGTGATGCTTTGTATTATTCTCTCGTCTTCTTGTGAAAAGTGTGATGCTTTGTATTATTCTCTCGTCTTCTTGTGAAAAGTGTGATGCTTTGTATTATTCTCTCGTCTTCTTGTGAAAAGTGTGATGCTTTGTATTATTCTCTCGTCTTCTTGTGAAAAGTGTGATGCTTTGTATTATTCTCTCGTCTTCTTGTGAAAAGTGTGATGCTTTGTATTATTCTCTCGTCTTCTTGTGAAAAGTGTGATGCTTTGTATTATTCTCTCGTCTTCTTGTGAAAAGTGTGATGCTTTGTATTATTCTCTCGTCTTCTTGTGAAAAGTGTGATGCTTTGTATTATTCTCTCGTCTTCTTGTGAAAAGTGTGATGCTTTGTATTATTCTCTCGTCTTCTTGTGAAAAGTGTGATGTTTGGTATTATTCTCTCGTCTTCTTGTGAAAAGTGTGATGTTTGGTATTATTCTCTCGTCTTCTTGTGAAAAGTGTGATGTTTGGTATTATTCTCTCGTCTTCTTGTGAAAAGTGTGATGTTTGGTATTATTCTCTCGTCTTCTTGTGAAAAGTGTGATGTTTGGTATTATTCTCTCGTCTTCTTGTGAAAAGTGTGATGTTTGGTATTATTCTCTCGTCTTCTTGTGAAAAGTGTGATGTTTGGTATTATTCTCTCGTCTTCTTGTGAAAAGTGTGATGCTTTGTATTATTCTCTCGTCTTCTTGTGAAAAGTGTGATGCTTTTATTCTCTCGTCTTCTTGTGAAAAGTGTGATGCTTTGTATTATTCTCTCGTCTTCTTGTGAAAAGTGTGATGCTTTGTATTATTCTCTCGTCTTCTTGTGAAAAGTGTGATGCTTTGTATTATTCTCTCGTCTTCTTGTGAAAAGTGTGATGCTTTGTATTATTCTCTCGTCTTCTTGTGAAAAGTGTGATGCTTTGTATTATTCTCTCGTCTTCTTGTGAAAAGTGTGATGCTTTGTATTATTCTCTCGTCTTCTTGTGAAAAGTGTGATGCTTTGTATTATTCTCTCGTCTTCGTATTATTCTCGTCTTCTTGTGAAAAGTGTGATGTTTTGTATTATTCTCTCGTCTTCTTGTGAAAAGTGTGATGTTTGGTATTATTCTCTCGTCTTCTTGTGAAAAGTGTGATGTTTGGTATTATTCTCTCGTCTTCTTGTGAAAAGTGTGATGTTTGGTATTATTCTCTCGTCTTCTTGTGAAAAGTGTGATGTTTGGTATTATTCTCTCGTCTTCTTGTGAAAAGTGTGATGTTTGGTATTATTCTCTCGTCTTCTTGTGAAAAGTGTGATGTTTGTATTATTCTCTCGTCTTCTTGTGAAAAGTGTGATGTTTGGTATTATTCTCTCGTCTTCTTGTGAAAAGTGTGATGTTTGGTATTATTCTCTCGTCTTCTTGTGAAAAGTGTGATGTTTGGTATTATTCTCTCGTCTTCTTGTGAAAAGTGTGATGTTTGGTATTATTCTCTCGTCTTCTTGTGAAAAGTGTGATGCTTTGTATTATTCTCTCGTCTTCTTGTGAAAAGTGTGATGTCTTCTTTGTATTATTCTCTCGTCTTCTTGTGAAAAGTGTGATGCTTTGTATTATTCTCTCGTCTTCTTGTGAAAAGTGTGATGCTTTGTATTATTCTCTCGTCTTCTTGTGAAAAGTGTGATGCTTTGTATTATTCTCTCGTCTTCTTGTGAAAAGTGTGATGTTTGGTATTATTCTCTCGTCTTCTTGTGAAAAGTGTGATGTTTGGTATTATTCTCTCGTCTTCTTGTGAAAAGTGTGATGCTTTGTATTATTCTCTCGTCTTCTTGTGAAAAGTGTGATGCTTTGTATTATTCTCTCGTCTTCTTGTGAAAAGTGTGATGCTTTGTATTATTCTCTCGTCTTCTTGTGAAAAGTGTGATGCTTTGTATTATTCTCTCGTCTTCTTGTGAAAAGTGTGATGCTTTGTATTATTCTCTCGTCTTCTTGTGAAAAGTGTGATGCTTTGTATTATTCTCTCGTCTTCTTGTGAAAAGTGTGATGCTTTGTATTATTCTCTCGTCTTCTTGTGAAAAGTGTGATGCTTTGTATTATTCTCTCGTCTTCTTGTGAAAAGTGTGATGCTTTGTATTATTCTCTCGTCTTCTTGTGAAAAGTGTGATGCTTTGTATTATTCTCTCGTCTTCTTGTGAAAAGTGTGATGCTTTGTATTATTCTCTCGTCTTCTTGTGAAAAGTGTGATCTTTTGTATTATTCTCTCGTCTTCTTGTGAAAAGTGTGATGCTTTGTATTATTCTCTCGTCTTCTTGTGAAAAGTGTGATGCTTTGTATTATTCTCTCGTCTTCTTGTGAAAAGTGTGATGCTTTGTATTATTCTCTCGTCTTCTTGTGAAAAGTGTGATGTTTGGTATTATTCTCTCGTCTTCTTGTGAAAAGTGTGATGTTTGGTATTATTCTCTCGTCTTCTTGTGAAAAGTGTGATGTTTGGTATTATTCTCTCGTCTTCTTGTGAAAAGTGTGATGTTTGGTATTATTCTCTCGTCTTCTTGTGAAAAGTGTGATGTTTGGTATTATTCTCTCGTCTTCTTGTGAAAAGTGTGATGTTTGGTATTATTCTCTCGTCTTCTTGTGAAAAGTGTGATGTTTGGTATTATTCTCTCGTCTTCTTGTGAAAAGTGTGATGTTTGTGTATTATTCTCTCGTCTTCTTGTGAAAAGTGTGATGCTTTGTATTATTCTCTCGTCTTCTTGTGAAAAGTGTGATGCTTTGTATTATTCTCTCGTCTTCTTGTGAAAAGTGTGATGCTTTGTATTATTCTCTCGTCTTCTTGTGAAAAGTGTGATGCTTTGTATTATTCTCTCGTCTTCTTGTGAAAAGTGTGATGTTTTGTATTATTCTCTCGTCTTCTTGTGAAAAGTGTGATGCTTTGTATTATTCTCTCGTCTTCTTGTGAAAAGTGTGATGCTTTGTATTATTCTCTCGTCTTCTTGTGAAAAGTGTGATGCTTTGTATTATTCTCTCGTCTTCTTGTGAAAAGTGTGATGCTTTGTATTATTCTCTCGTCTTCTTGTGAAAAGTGTGATGCTTTGTATTATTCTCTCGTCTTCTTGTGAAAAGTGTGATGCTTGTTTGTATTATTCTCTCGTCTTCTTGTGAAAAGTGTGATGCTTTGTATTATTCTCTCGTCTTCTTGTGAAAAGTGTGATGCTTTGTATTATTCTCTCGTCTTCTTGTGAAAAGTGTGATGATGCTTTTGTATTATTCTCTCGTCTTCTTGTGAAAAGTGTGATGTTTGGTATTATTCTCTCGTCTTCTTGTGAAAAGTGTGATGTTTGGTATTATTCTCTCGTCTTCTTGTGAAAAGTGTGATGTTTGGTATTATTCTCTCGTCTTCTTGTGAAAAGTGTGATGTTTGGTATTATTCTCTCGTCTTCTTGTGAAAAGTGTGATGTTTGTATTATTCTCTCGTCTTCTTGTGAAAAGTGTGATGTTTGGTATTATTCTCTCGTCTTCTTGTGAAAAGTGTGATGTTTGGTATTATTCTCTCGTCTTCTTGTGAAAAGTGTGATGTTTGGTATTATTCTCTCGTCTTCTTGTGAAAAGTGTGATGTTTGGTATTATTCTCTCGTCTTCTTGTGAAAAGTGTGATGTATTATTCTCTCGTTGGTATTATTCTCTCGTCTTCTTGTGAAAAGTGTGATGTTTTGTATTATTCTCTCGTCTTCTTGTGAAAAGTGTGATGCTTTGTATTATTCTCTCGTCTTCTTGTGAAAAGTGTGATGCTTTGTATTATTCTCTCGTCTTCTTGTGAAAAGTGTGATGCTTTGTATTATTCTCTCGTCTTCTTGTGAAAAGTGTGATGCTTTGTATTATTCTCTCGTCTTCTTGTGAAAAGTGTGATGCTTTGTATTATTCTCTCGTCTTCTTGTGAAAAGTGTGATGTTTGGTATTATTCTCTCGTCTTCTTGTGAAAAGTGTGATGTTTGGTATTATTCTCTCGTCTTCTTGTGAAAAGTGTGATGTTTGTATTATTCTCTCGTCTTCTTGTGAAAAGTGTGATGCTTTGGTATTATTCTCTCGTCTTCTTGTGAAAAGTGTGATGCTTTGTATTATTCTCTCGTCTTCTTGTGAAAAGTGTGATGCTTTGTATTATTCTCTCGTCTTCTTGTGAAAAGTGTGATGCTTTGTATTATTCTCTCGTCTTCTTGTGAAAAGTGTGATGCTTTGTATTATTCTCTCGTCTTCTTGTGAAAAGTGTGAAAGTGTGAAAATGCTTTGTATTATTCTCTCGTCTTCTTGTGAAAAGTGTGATGCTTTGTATTATTCTCTCGTCTTCTTGTGAAAAGTGTGATGCTTTGTATTATTCTCTCGTCTTCTTGTGAAAAGTGTGATGCTTTGTATTATTCTCTCGTCTTCTTGTGAAAAGTGTGATGCTTTGTATTATTCTCTCGTCTTCTTGTGAAAAGTGTGATGCTTTGTATTATTCTCTCGTCTTCTTGTGAAAAGTGTGATGCTTTGTATTATTCTCTCGTCTTCTTGTGAAAAGTGTGATGTTTGGTATTATTCTCTCGTCTTCTTGTGAAAAGTGTGATGTTTGGTATTATTCTCTCGTCTTCTTGTGAAAAGTGTGATGCTTTGTATTATTCTCTCGTCTTCTTGTGAAAAGTGTGATGCTTTGTATTATTCTCTCGTCTTCTTGTGAAAAGTGTGATGTTTGGTATTATTCTCTCGTCTTCTTGTGAAAAGTGTGATGTTTGTATTATTCTCTCGTC
The DNA here is from genome assembly GCF_004210375.1 of Tachypleus tridentatus. Taxonomy (NCBI): domain Eukaryota; kingdom Metazoa; phylum Arthropoda; class Merostomata; order Xiphosura; family Limulidae; genus Tachypleus; species Tachypleus tridentatus. The sequence continues at coordinate 113,793,248 of NC_134828.1, forward strand.
TTCTTGTGAAAAGTGTGATGCTTTGTATTATTCTCTCGTCTTCTTGTGAAAAGTGTGATGCTTTGTATTATTCTCTCGTCTTCTTGTGAAAAGTGTGATGTTTTGTATTATTCTCTCGTCTTCTTGTGAAAAGTGTGATGCTTTGTATTATTCTCTCGTCTTCTTGTGAAAAGTGTGATGCTTTGTATTATTCTCTCGTCTTCTTGTGAAAAGTGTGATGTTTGGTATTATTCTCTCGTCTTCTTGTGAAAAGTGTGATGCTTGTATTATTCTCTCGTCTTCTTGTGAAAAGTGTGATGCTTTGTATTATTCTCTCGTCTTCTTGTGAAAAGTGTGATGCTTTGTATTATTCTCTCGTCTTCTTGTGAAAAGTGTGATGCTTTGTATTATTCTCTCGTCTTCTTGTGAAAAGTGTGATGCTTTGTATTATTCTCTCGTCTTCTTGTGAAAAGTGTGATGCTTTGTATTATTCTCTCGTCTTCTTGTGAAAAGTGTGATGCTTTGTATTATTCTCTCGTCTTCTTGTGAAAAGTGTGATGTTTGGTATTATTCTCTCGTCTTCTTGTGAAAAGTGTGATGCTTTGTATTATTCTCTCGTCTTCTTGTGAAAAGTGTGATGCTTTGTATTATTCTCTCGTCTTCTTGTGAAAAGTGTGATGCTTTGTATTATTCTCTCGTCTTCTTGTGAAAAGTGTGATGCTTTGTATTATTCTCTCGTCTTCTTGTGAAAAGTGTGATGTTTGGTATTATTCTCTCGTCTTCTTGTGAAAAGTGTGATGTTTGGTATTATTCTCTCGTCTTCTTGTGAAAAGTGTGATGTTTGGTATTATTCTCTCGTCTTCTTGTGAAAGTGTGATGTTTGGTATTATTCTCTCGTCTTCTTGTGAAAAGTGTGATGTTTGGTATTATTCTCTCGTCTTCTTGTGAAAAGTGTGATGTTTGTATTATTCTCTCGTCTTCTTGTGAAAAGTGTGATGTTTTGTATTATTCTCTCGTCTTCTTGTGAAAAGTGTGATGTTTTGTATTATTCTCTCGTCTTCTTGTGAAAAGTGTGATGTTTGGTATTATTCTCTCGTCTTCTTGTGAAAAGTGTGATGTTTGGTATTATTCTCTCGTCTTCTTGTGAAAAGTGTGATGTTTGGTATTATTCTCTCGTCTTCTTGTGAAAAGTGTGATGTTTGGTATTATTCTCTCGTCTTCTTGTGAAAAGTGTGATGCTTTGTATTATTCTCTCGTCTTCTTGTGAAAAGTGTGATGCTTTGTATTATTCTCTCGTCTTCTTGTGAAAAGTGTGATGCTTTGTATTCTCTCGTCTTCTTGTGAAAAGTGTGATGCTTTGTATTATTCTCTCGTCTTCTTGTGAAAAGTGTGATGCTTTTGTATTATTCTCTCGTCTTCTTGTGAAAAGTGTGATGCTTTGTATTATTCTCTCGTCTTCTTGTGAAAAGTGTGATGCTTTGTATTATTCTCTCGTCTTCTTGTGAAAAGTGTGATGCTTTGTATTATTCTCTCGTCTTCTTGTGAAAAGTGTGATGCTTTGTATTATTCTCTCGTCTTCTTGTGAAAAGTGTGATGCTTTGTATTATTCTCTCGTCTTCTTGTGAAAAGTGTGATGCTTTGTATTATTCTCTCGTCTTCTTGTGAAAAGTGTGATGCTTTGTATTATTCTCTCGTCTTCTTGTGAAAAGTGTGATGCTTTGTATTATTCTCTCGTCTTCTTGTGAAAAGTGTGATGCTTTGTATTATTCTCTCGTCTTCTTGTGAAAAGTGTGATGCTTTGTATTATTCTCTCGTCTTCTTGTGAAAAGTGTGATGCTTTGTATTATTCTCTCGTCTTCTTGTGAAAAGTGTGATGCTTTGTATTATTCTCTCGTCTTCTTGTGAAAAGTGTGATGTTTGGTATTATTCTCTCGTCTTCTTGTGAAAAGTGTGATGTTTGGTATTATTCTCTCGTCTTCTTGTGAAAAGTGTGATGTTTGGTATTATTCTCTCGTCTTCTTGTGAAAAGTGTGATGTTTGGTATTATTCTCTCGTCTTCTTGTGAAAAGTGTGATGTTTGGTATTATTCTCTCGTCTTCTTGTGAAAAGTGTGATGTTTTGTATTATTCTCTCGTCTTCTTGTGAAAAGTGTGATGTATTATTCTCTCGTCTTCTTTTGTATTATTCTCTCGTCTTCTTGTGAAAAGTGTGATGTTTGGTATTATTCTCTCGTCTTCTTGTGAAAAGTGTGATGTTTGGTATTATTCTCTCGTCTTCTTGTGAAAAGTGTGATGTTTTGTATTATTCTCTCGTCTTCTTGTGAAAAGTGTGATGTTTGGTATTATTCTCTCGTCTTCTTGTGAAAAGTGTGATGCTTTGTATTATTCTCTCGTCTTCTTGTGAAAAGTGTGATGCTTTGTATTATTCTCTCGTCTTCTTGTGAAAAGTGTGATGCTTTGTATTATTCTCTCGTCTTCTTGTGAAAAGTGTGATGCTTTGTATTATTCTCTCGTCTTCTTGTGAAAAGTGTGATGCTTTGTATTATTCTCTCGTCTTCTTGTGAAAAGTGTGATGCTTTGTATTATTCTCTCGTCTTCTTGTGAAAAGTGTGATGCTTTGTATTATTCTCTCGTCTTCTTGTGAAAAGTGTGATGCTTTGTATTATTCTCTCGTCTTCTTGTGAAAAGTGTGATGTTTTGTATTATTCTCTCGTCTTCTTGTGAAAAGTGTGATGTTTGGTATTATTCTCTCGTCTTCTTGTGAAAAGTGTGATGTTTGGTATTATTCTCTCGTCTTCTTGTGAAAAGTGTGATGTTTGGTATTATTCTCTCGTCTTCTTGTGAAAAGTGTGATGTTTGGTATTATTCTCTCGTCTTCTTGTGAAAAGTGTGTGTATTATTCTCTCGTCTTCTTGTGAAAAGTGTGATGTTTGGTATTATTCTCTCGTCTTCTTGTGAAAAGTGTGATGTTTGGTATTATTCTCTCGTCTTCTTGTGAAAAGTGTGATGTTTGGTATTATTCTCTCGTCTTCTTGTGAAAAGTGTGATGTTTGGTATTATTCTCTCGTCTTCTTGTGAAAAGTGTGATGTTTGGTATTATTCTCTCGTCTTCTTGTGAAAAGTGTGATGTTTTGTATTATTCTCTCGTCTTCTTGTGAAAAGTGTGATGTTTGGTATTATTCTCTCGTCTTCTTGTGAAAAGTGTGATGTTTTGTATTATTCTCTCGTCTTCTTGTGAAAAGTGTGATGCTTTGTATTATTCTCTCGTCTTCTTGTGAAAAGTGTGATGCTTTGTATTATTCTCTCGTCTTCTTGTGAAAAGTGTGATGCTTTGTATTATTCTCTCGTCTTCTTGTGAAAAGTGTGATGCTTTGTATTATTCTCTCGTCTTCTTGTGAAAAGTGTGATGTTTGGTATTATTCTCTCGTCTTCTTGTGAAAAGTGTGATGTTTGGTATTATTCTCTCGTCTTCTTGTGAAAAGTGTGATGCTTTGTATTATTCTCTCGTCTTCTTGTGAAAAGTGTGATGCTTTGTATTATTCTCTCGTCTTCTTGTGAAAAGTGTGATGCTTTGTATTATTCTCTCGTCTTCTTGTGAAAAGTGTGATGCTTTGTATTATTCTCTCGTCTTCTTGTGAAAAGTGTGATGCTTTGTATTATTCTCTCGTCTTCTTGTGAAAAGTGTGATGCTTTGTATTATTCTCTCGTCTTCTTGTGAAAAGTGTGATGCTTTGTATTATTCTCTCGTCTTCTTGTGAAAAGTGTGATGCTTTGTATTATTCTCTCGTCTTCTTGTGAAAAGTGTGATGCTTTGTATTATTCTCTCGTCTTCTTGTGAAAAGTGTGATGCTTTGTATTATTCTCTCGTCTTCTTGTGAAAAGTGTGATGCTTTGTATTATTCTCTCGTCTTCTTGTGAAAAGTGTGATGCTTTGTATTATTCTCTCGTCTTCTTGTGAAAAGTGTGATGTTTGGTATTATTCTCTCGTCTTCTTGTGAAAAGTGTGATGTTTGTATTATTCTCTCGTCTTCTTGTGAAAAGTGTGATGCTTTGTATTATTCTCTCGTCTTCTTGTGAAAAGTGTGATGCTTTGTATTATTCTCTCGTCTTCGTGTGAAAAGTGTGATGCTTATATTATTCTTTCGTCTTCTTGTGAAAAGTGTGATGCTTTGTATTATTCTCTCGTCTTCTTGTGAAAAGTGTGATGCTTTGTATTATTCTCTCGTCTTCTTGTGAAAAGTGTGATGCTTTGTATTATTCTCTCGTCTTCTTGTGAAAAGTGTGATGCTTTGTATTATTCTCTCGTCTTCTTGTGAAAAGTGTGATGCTTTGTATTATTCTCTCGTCTTCTTGTGAAAAGTGTGATGCTTTGTATTATTCTCTCGTCTTCTTGTGAAAAGTGTGATGTTTGTATTATTCTCTCGTCTTCTTGTGAAAAGTGTGATGTTTGGTATTATTCTCTCGTCTTCTTGTGAAAAGTGTGATGTTTGGTATTATTCTCTCGTCTTCTTGTGAAAAGTGTGATGTTTTGTATTATTCTCTCGTCTTCTTGTGAAAAGTGTGATGTTTGGTATTATTCTCTCGTCTTCTTGTGAAAAGTGTGATGTTTGGTATTATTCTCTCGTCTTCTTGTGAAAAGTGTGATGTTTGTATTATTCTCTCGTCTTCTTGTGAAAAGTGTGATGTTTGGTATTATTCTCTCGTCTTCTTGTGAAAAGTGTGATGTTTGGTATTATTCTCTCGTCTTCTTGTGAAAAGTGTGATGTTTGGTATTATTCTCTCGTCTTCTTGTGAAAAGTGTGATGTTTGGTATTATTCTCTCGTCTTCTTGTGAAAAGTGTGATGCTTTGTATTATTCTCTCGTCTTCTTGTGAAAAGTGTGATGCTTTGTATTATTCTCTCGTCTTCTTGTGAAAAGTGTGATGCTTTGTATTATTCTCTCGTCTTCTTGTGAAAAGTGTGATGCTTTGTATTATTCTCTCGTCTTCTTGTGAAAAGTGTGATGCTTTGTATTATTCTCTCGTCTTCTTGTGAAAAGTGTGATGCTTTGTATTATTCTCTCGTCTTCTTGTGAAAAGTGTGATGCTTTGTATTATTCTCTCGTCTTCTTGTGAAAAGTGTGATGCTTTGTATTATTCTCTCGTCTTCTTGTGAAAAGTGTGATGTTTGTGTGATTATGGTATTATTCTCTCGTCTTCTTGTGAAAAGTGTGATGCTTTGTATTATTCTCTCGTCTTCTTGTGAAAAGTGTGATGTTTGGTATTATTCTCTCGTCTTCTTGTGAAAAGTGTGATGTTTGTATTATTCTCTCGTCTTCTTGTGAAAAGTGTGATGTTTTGTATTATTCTCTCGTCTTCTTGTGAAAAGTGTGATGCTTTGTATTATTCTCTCGTCTTCTTGTGAAAAGTGTGATGTTTGGTATTATTCTCTCGTCTTCTTGTGAAAAGTGTGATGTTTGGTATTATTCTCTCGTCTTCTTGTGAAAAGTGTGATGTTTGGTATTATTCTCTCGTCTTCTTGTGAAAAGTGTGATGTTTGGTATTATTCTCTCGTCTTCTTGTGAAAAGTGTGATGTTTGGTATTATTCTCTCGTCTTCTTGTGAAAAGTGTGATGTTTGGTATTATTCTCTCGTCTTCTTGTGAAAAGTGTGATGTTTGGTATTATTCTCTCGTCTTCTTGTGAAAAGTGTGATGTTTGGTATTATTCTCTCGTCTTCTTGTGAAAAGTGTGATGCTTTGTATTATTCTCTCGTCTTCTTGTGAAAAGTGTGATGCTTTGTATTATTCTCTCGTCTTCTTGTGAAAAGTGTGATGTTTTGTATTATTCTCTCGTCTTCTTGTGAAAAGTGTGATGCTTTGTATTATTCTCTCGTCTTCTTGTGAAAAGTTATGCTTTGTATTATTCTCTCGTCTTCTTGTGAAAAGTGTGATGCTTTGTATTATTCTCTCGTCTTCTTGTGAAAAGTGTGATGCTTTGTATTATTCTCTCGTCTTCTTGTGAAAAGTGTGATGCTTTGTATTATTCTCTCGTCTTCTTGTGAAAAGTGTGATGCTTTGTATTATTCTCTCGTCTTCTTGTGAAAAGTGTGATGCTTTGTATTATTCTCTCGTCTTCTTGTGAAAAGTGTGATGCTTTGTATTATTCTCTCGTCTTCTTGTGAAAAGTGTGATGCTTTGTATTATTCTCTCGTCTTCTTGTGAAAAGTGTGATGCTTTGTATTATTCTCTCGTCTTCTTGTGAAAAGTGTGATGCTTTGTATTATTCTCTCGTCTTCTTGTGAAAAGTGTGATGTTTGGTATTATTCTCTCGTCTTCTTGTGAAAAGTGTGATGTTTGGTATTATTCTCTCGTCTTCTTGTGAAAAGTGTGATGTTTGGTATTATTCTCTCGTCTTCTTGTGAAAAGTGTGATGTTTGGTATTATTCTCTCGTCTTCTTGTGAAAAGTGTGATGCTTTGGTATTATTCTCTCGTCTTCTTGTGAAAAGTGTGATGTTTGGTATTATTCTCTCGTCTTCTTGTGAAAAGTGTGATGTTTGGTATTATTCTCTCGTCTTCTTGTGAAAAGTGTGATGTTTGGTATTATTCTCTCGTCTTCTTGTGAAAAGTGTGATGTTTGGTATTATTCTCTCGTCTTCTTGTGAAAAGTGTGATGTTTGGTATTATTCTCTCGTCTTCTTGTGAAAAGTGTGATGTTTGGTATTATTCTCTCGTCTTCTTGTGAAAAGTGTGATGTTTGGTATTATTCTCTCGTCTTCTTGTGAAAAGTGTGATGTTTGGTATTATTCTCTCGTCTTCTTGTGAAAAGTGTGATGCTTTGTATTATTCTCTCGTCTTCTTGTGAAAAGTGTGATGCTTTGTATTATTCTCTCGTCTTCTTGTGAAAAGTGTGATGCTTTGTATTATTCTCTCGTCTTCTTGTGAAAAGTGTGATGCTTTGTATTATTCTCTCGTCTTCTTGTGAAAAGTGTGATGCTTTGTATTATTCTCTCGTCTTCTTGTGAAAAGTGTGATGTTTTGTATTATTCTCTCGTCTTCTTGTGAAAAGTGTGATGCTTTGTATTATTCTCTCGTCTTCTTGTGAAAAGTGTGATGCTTTGTATTATTCTCTCGTCTTCTTGTGAAAAGTGTGATGCTTTGTATTATTCTCTCGTCTTCTTGTGAAAAGTGTGATGCTTTGTATTATTCTCTCGTCTTCTTGTGAAAAGTGTGATATTATTCTCTCGTCTTTTGTATTATTCTCTCGTCTTCTTGTGAAAAGTGTGATGCTTTGTATTATTCTCTCGTCTTCTTGTGAAAAGTGTGATGCTTTGTATTATTCTCTCGTCTTCTTGTGAAAAGTGTGATGCTTTGTATTATTCTCTCGTCTTCTTGTGAAAAGTGTGATGCTTTGTATTATTCTCTCGTCTTCTTGTGAAAAGTGTGATGCTTTGTATTATTCTCTCGTCTTCTTGTGAAAAGTGTGATGCTTTGTATTATTCTCTCGTCTTCTTGTGAAAAGTGTGATGTTTGTATTATTCTCTCGTCTTCTTGTGAAAAGTGTGATGTTTGGTATTATTCTCTCGTCTTCTTGTGAAAAGTGTGATGTTTGGTATTATTCTCTCGTCTTCTTGTGAAAAGTGTGATGTTTGGTATTATTCTCTCGTCTTCTTGTGAAAAGTGTGATGTTTGGTATTATTCTCTCGTCTTCTTGTGAAAAGTGTGATGTTTGGTATTATTCTCTCGTCTTCTTGTGAAAAGTGTGATGTTTTGTATTATTCTCTCGTCTTCTTGTGAAAAGTGTGATGTTTTGTATTATTCTCTCGTCTTCTTGTGAAAAGTGTGATGCTTTTGTATTATTCTCTCGTCTTCTTGTGAAAAGTGTGATGCTTTGTATTATTCTCTCGTCTTCTTGTGAAAAGTGTGATGTTTGGTATTATTCTCTCGTCTTCTTGTGAAAAGTGTGATGTTTGGTATTATTCTCTCGTCTTCTTGTGAAAAGTGTGATGCTTTGTATTATTCTCTCGTCTTCTTGTGAAAAGTGTGATGCTTTGTATTATTCTCTCGTCTTCTTGTGAAAAGTGTGATGTTTGTATTATTCTCTCGTCTTCTTGTGAAAAGTGTGATGTTTGGTATTATTCTCTCGTCTTCTTGTGAAAAGTGTGATGTTTGGTATTATTCTCTCGTCTTCTTGTGAAAAGTGTGATGTTTTGTATTATTCTCTCGTCTTCTTGTGAAAAGTGTGATGTTTGGTATTATTCTCTCGTCTTCTTGTGAAAAGTGTGATGCTTTGTATTATTCTCTCGTCTTCTTGTGAAAAGTGTGATGCTTTGTATTATTCTCTCGTCTTCTTGTGAAAAGTGTGATGCTTTGTATTATTCTCTCGTCTTCTTGTGAAAAGTGTGATGCTTTGTATTATTCTCTCGTCTTCTTGTGAAAAGTGTGATGCTTTGTATTATTCTCTCGTCTTCTTGTGAAAAGTGTGATGCTTTGTATTATTCTCTCGTCTTCTTGTGAAAAGTGTGATGCTTTGTATTATTCTCTCGTCTTCTTGTGAAAAGTGTGATGCTTTGTATTATTCTCTCGTCTTCTTGTGAAAAGTGTGATGCTTTGTATTATTCTCTCGTCTTCTTGTGAAAAGTGTGATGTTTGGTATTATTCTCTCGTCTTCTTGTGAAAAGTGTGATGTTTGGTATTATTCTCTCGTCTTCTTGTGAAAAGTGTGATGTTTTGTATTATTCTCTCGTCTTCTTGTGAAAAGTGTGATGTTTGGTATTATTCTCTCGTCTTCTTGTGAAAAGTGTGATGTTTGGTATTATTCTCTCGTCTTCTTGTGAAAAGTGTGATGTTTGGTATTATTCTCTCGTCTTCTTGTGAAAAGTGTGATGTTTTGTATTATTCTCTCGTCTTCTTGTGAAAAGTGTGATGTATTATTCTCTCGTCTTCTTGTGAAAAGTTTGTATTATTCTCTCGTCTTCTTGTGAAAAGTGTGATGCTTTGTATTATTCTCTCGTCTTCTTGTGAAAAGTGTGATGCTTTGTATTATTCTCTCGTCTTCTTGTGAAAAGTGTGATGCTTTGTATTATTCTCTCGTCTTCTTGTGAAAAGTGTGATGCTTTGTATTATTCTCTCGTCTTCTTGTGAAAAGTGTGATGTTTGGTATTATTCTCTCGTCTTCTTGTGAAAAGTGTGATGTTTGGTATTATTCTCTCGTCTTCTTGTGAAAAGTGTGATGTTTGGTATTATTCTCTCGTCTTCTTGTGAAAAGTGTGATGTTTGTATTATTCTCTCGTCTTCTTGTGAAAAGTGTGATGTTTGGTATTATTCTCTCGTCTTCTTGTGAAAAGTGTGATGTTTGGTATTATTCTCTCGTCTTCTTGTGAAAAGTGTGATGCTTTGTATTATTCTCTCGTCTTCTTGTGAAAAGTGTGATGCTTTGTATTATTCTCTCGTCTTCTTGTGAAAAGTGTGATGCTTTGTATTATTCTCTCGTCTTCTTGTGAAAAGTGTATGCTTTGTATTATTCTCTCGTCTTCTTGTGAAAAGTGTGATGCTTTGTATTATTCTCTCGTCTTCTTGTGAAAAGTGTGATGCTTTGTATTATTCTCTCGTCTTCTTGTGAAAAGTGTGATGCTTTGTATTATTCTCTCGTCTTCTTGTGAAAAGTGTGATGCTTTGTATTATTCTCTCGTCTTCTTGTGAAAAGTGTGATGTGATTTGGTATTATTCTCTCGTCTTCTTGTGAAAAGTGTGATGTTTGGTATTATTCTCTCGTCTTCTTGTGAAAAGTGTGATGTTTGGTATTATTCTCTCGTCTTCTTGTGAAAAGTGTGATGTTTTGTATTATTCTCTCGTCTTCTTGTGAAAAGTGTGATGTTTGGTATTATTCTCTCGTCTTCTTGTGAAAAGTGTGATGTTTGGTATTATTCTCTCGTCTTCTTGTGAAAAGTGTGATGCTTTGTATTATTCTCTCGTCTTCTTGTGAAAAGTGTGATGCTTTGTATTATTCTCTCGTCTTCTTGTGAAAAGTGTGATGCTTTGTATTATTCTCTCGTCTTCTTGTGAAAAGTGTGATGCTTTGTATTATTCTCTCGTCTTCTTGTGAAAAGTGTGATGTTTTGTATTATTCTCTCGTCTTCTTGTGAAAAGTGTGATGTTTGGTATTATTCTCTCGTCTTCTTGTGAAAAGTGTGATGCTTTGTATTATTCTCTCGTCTTCTTGTGAAAAGTGTGATGTCTTCTTTGAAAAGTGTATTATTCTCTCGTCTTCTTGTGAAAAGTGTGATGCTTTGTATTATTCTCTCGTCTTCTTGTGAAAAGTGTGATGCTTTGTATTATTCTCTCGTCTTCTTGTGAAAAGTGTGATGCTTTGTATTATTCTCTCGTCTTCTTGTGAAAAGTGTGATGCTTTGTATTATTCTCTCGTCTTCTTGTGAAAAGTGTGATGCTTGTATTATTCTCTCGTCTTCTTGTGAAAAGTGTGATGTTTGGTATTATTCTCTCGTCTTCTTGTGAAAAGTGTGATGTTTTGTATTATTCTCTCGTCTTCTTGTGAAAAGTGTGATGTTTGGTATTATTCTCTCGTCTTCTTGTGAAAAGTGTGATGTTTTGTATTATTCTCTCGTCTTCTTGTGAAAAGTGTGATGCTTTGTATTATTCTCTCGTCTTCTTGTGAAAAGTGTGATGCTTTGTATTATTCTCTCGTCTTCTTGTGAAAAGTGTGATGCTTTGTATTATTCTCTCGTCTTCTTGTGAAAAGTGTGATGCTTTGTATTATTCTCTCGTCTTCTTGTGAAAAGTGTGATGCTTTGTATTATTCTCTCGTCTTCTTGTGAAAAGTGTGATGCTTTGTATTATTCTCTCGTCTTCTTGTGAAAAGTGTGATGCTTTGTATTATTCTCTCGTCTTCTTGTGAAAAGTGTGATGTGTATTATTCTCTCGTCTTCTTTGTATTATTCTCTCGTCTTCTTGTGAAAAGTGTGATGCTTTGGTATTATTCTCTCGTCTTCTTGTGAAAAGTGTGATGTTTGTATTATTCTCTCGTCTTCTTGTGAAAAGTGTGATGTTTGGTATTATTCTCTCGTCTTCTTGTGAAAAGTGTGATGTTTGGTATTATTCTCTCGTCTTCTTGTGAAAAGTGTGATGTTTGTATTATTCTCTCGTCTTCTTGTGAAAAGTGTGATGTTTTGTATTATTCTCTCGTCTTCTTGTGAAAAGTGTGATGTTTGGTATTATTCTCTCGTCTTCTTGTGAAAAGTGTGATGTTTGGTATTATTCTCTCGTCTTCTTGTGAAAAGTGTGATGTTTGGTATTATTCTCTCGTCTTCTTGTGAAAAGTGTGATGTTTGGTATTATTCTCTCGTCTTCTTGTGAAAAGTGTGATGCTTTGTATTATTCTCTCGTCTTCTTGTGAAAAGTGTGATGCTTTGTATTATTCTCTCGTCTTCTTGTGAAAAGTGTGATGCTTATATTATTCTCTCGTCTTCTTGTGAAAAGTGTGATGCTTTGTATTATTCTCTCGTCTTCTTGTGAAAAGTGTGATGCTTTGTATTATTCTCTCGTCTTCTTGTGAAAAGTGTGATGCTTTGTATTATTCTCTCGTCTTCTTGTGAAAAGTGTGATGCTTTGTATTATTCTCTCGTCTTCTTGTGAAAAGTGTGATGCTTTGTATTATTCTCTCGTCTTCTTGTGAAAAGTGTGATGCTTTGTATTATTCTCTCGTCTTCTTGTGAAAAGTGTGATGCTTTGTATTATTCTCTCGTCTTCTTGTGAAAAGTGTGATGCTTTGTATTATTCTCTCGTCTTCTTGTGAAAAGTGTGATGCTTTGTATTATTCTCTCGTCTTCTTGTGAAAAGTGTGATGCTTTGTATTATTCTCTCGTCTTCTTGTGAAAAGTGTGATGCTTTGTATTATTCTCTCGTCTTCTTGTGAAAAGTGTGATGCTTTGTATTATTCTCTCGTCTTCTTGTGAAAAGTGTGATGCTTTGTATTATTCTCTCGTCTTCTTGTGAAAAGTGTGATGCTTTGTATTATTCTCTCGTCTTCTTGTGAAAAGTGTGATGCTTTGTATTATTCTCTCGTCTTCTTGTGAAAAGTGTGATGTTTGGTATTATTCTCTCGTCTTCTTGTGAAAAGTGTGATGTTTGGTATTATTCTCTCGTCTTCTTGTGAAAAGTGTGATGTTTGGTATTATTCTCTCGTCTTCTTGTGAAAAGTGTGATGTTTGGTATTATTCTCTCGTCTTCTTGTGAAAAGTGTGATGTTTGGTATTATTCTCTCGTCTTCTTGTGAAAAGTGTGATGTTTGGTATTATTCTCTCGTCTTCTTGTGAAAAGTGTGATGTTTGGTATTATTCTCTCGTCTTCTTGTGAAAAGTGTGATGTTTGGTATTATTCTCTCGTCTTCTTGTGAAAAGTGTGATGTTTGGTATTATTCTCTCGTCTTCTTGTGAAAAGTGTGATGTTTGGTATTATTCTCTCGTCTTCTTGTGAAAAGTGTGATGTGTATTATTCTCTCGTCTTCTTGTGAAAAGTGTGATGCTTTGTATTATTCTCTCGTCTTCTTGTGAAAAGTGTGATGCTTTGTATTATTCTCTCGTCTTCTTGTGAAAAGTGTGATGCTTTGTATTATTCTCTCGTCTTCTTGTGAAAAGTGTGATGCTTTGTATTATTCTCTCGTCTTCTTGTGAAAAGTGTGATGCTTTGTATTATTCTCTCGTCTTCTTGTGAAAAGTGTGATGCTTTGTATTATTCTCTCGTCTTCTTGTGAAAAGTGTGATGCTTTGTATTATTCTCTCGTCTTCTTGTGAAAAGTGTGATGTTTGGTATTATTCTCTCGTCTTCTTGTGAAAAGTGTGATGTTTTGTATTATTCTCTCGTCTTCTTGTGAAAAGTGTGATGTTTGGTATTATTCTCTCGTCTTCTTGTGAAAAGTGTGATGCTTTGTATTATTCTCTCGTCTTCTTGTGAAAAGTGTGATGCTTTGTATTATTCTCTCGTCTTCTTGTGAAAAGTGTGATGCTTTGTATTATTCTCTCGTCTTCTTGTGAAAAGTGTGATGCTTTGTATTATTCTCTCGTCTTCTTGTGAAAAGTGTGATGCTTTGTATTATTCTCTCGTCTTCTTGTGAAAAGTGTGATGCTTTGTATTATTCTCTCGTCTTCTTGTGAAAAGTGTGATGCTTTGTATTATTCTCTCGTCTTCTTGTGAAAAGTGTGATGCTTTGTATTATTCTCTCGTCTTCTTGTGAAAAGTGTGATGCTTTGTATTATTCTCTCGTCTTCTTGTGAAAAGTGTGATGTTTGGTATTATTCTCTCGTCTTCTTGTGAAAAGTGTGATGTTTGGTATTATTCTCTCGTCTTCTTGTGAAAAGTGTGATGTTTTGTATTATTCTCTCGTCTTCTTGTGAAAAGTGTGATGTTTTGTATTATTCTCTCGTCTTCTTGTGAAAAGTGTGATGTTTGGTATTATTCTCTCGTCTTCTTGTGAAAAGTGTGATGCTTTGTATTATTCTCTCGTCTTCTTGTGAAAAGTGTGATGCTTTGTATTATTCTCTCGTCTTCTTGTGAAAAGTGTGATGCTTTGTATTATTCTCTCGTCTTCTTGTGAAAAGTGTGATGTTTTTGTATTATTCTCTCGTCTTCTTGTGAAAAGTGTGATGCTTTGTATTATTCTCTCGTCTTCTTGTGAAAAGTGTGATGCTTTGTATTATTCTCTCGTCTTCTTGTGAAAAGTGTGATGTTTGGTATTATTCTCTCGTCTTCTTGTGAAAAGTGTGATGTTTGGTATTATTCTCTCGTCTTCTTGTGAAAAGTGTGATGTTTGGTATTATTCTCTCGTCTTCTTGTGAAAAGTGTGATGTTTGGTATTATTCTCTCGTCTTCTTGTGAAAAGTGTGATGTTTGGTATTATTCTCTCGTCTTCTTGTGAAAAGTGTGATGTTTGTATTATTCTCTCGTCTTCTTGTGAAAAGTGTGATGTTTGGTATTATTCTCTCGTCTTCTTGTGAAAAGTGTGATGTTTGGTATTATTCTCTCGTCTTCTTGTGAAAAGTGTGATGCTTTGTATTATTCTCTCGTCTTCTTGTGAAAAGTGTGATGCTTTGTATTATTCTCTCGTCTTCTTGTGAAAAGTGTGATGCTTTGTATTATTCTCTCGTCTTCTTGTGAAAAGTGTGATGCTTTGTATTATTCTCTCGTCTTCTTGTGAAAAGTGTGATGCTTTGTATTATTCTCTCGTCTTCTTGTGAAAAGTGTGATGCTTTGTATTATTCTCTCGTCTTCTTGTGAAAAGTGTGATGCTTTGTATTATTCTCTCGTCTTCTTGTGAAAAGTGTGATGCTTTGTATTATTCTCTCGTCTTCTTGTGAAAAGTGTGATGCTTTGTATTATTCTCTCGTCTTCTTGTGAAAAGTGTGATGCTTTGTATTATTCTCTCGTCTTCTTGTGAAAAGTGTGATGCTTTGTATTATTCTCTCGTCTTCTTGTGAAAAGTGTGATGCTTTGTATTATTCTCTCGTCTTCTTGTGAAAGTGTGATGCTTTGTATTATGTCTTCTTGTGAAAAGTGTGATGTTTGGTATTATTCTCTCGTCTTCTTGTGAAAAGTGTGATGTTTGGTATTATTCTCTCGTCTTCTTGTGAAAAGTGTGATGTTTGGTATTATTCTCTCGTCTTCTTGTGAAAAGTGTGATGTTTGGTATTATTCTCTCGTCTTCTTGTGAAAAGTGTGATGTTTGGTATTATTCTCTCGTCTTCTTGTGAAAAGTGTGATGTTTGGTATTATTCTCTCGTCTTCTTGTGAAAAGTGTGATGTTTGGTATTATTCTCTCGTCTTCTTGTGAAAAGTGTGATGTTTTGTATTATTCTCTCGTCTTCTTGTGAAAAGTGTGATGTTTTGTATTATTCTCTCGTCTTCTTGTGAAAAGTGTGATGCTTTGTATTATTCTCTCGTCTTCTTGTGAAAAGTGTGATGTTTGTATTATTCTCTCGTCTTCTTGTGAAAAGTGTGATGTTTGGTATTATTCTCTCGTCTTCTTGTGAAAAGTGTGATGCTTTGTATTATTCTCTCGTCTTCTTGTGAAAAGTGTGATGCTTTGTATTATTCTCTCGTCTTCTTGTGAAAAGTGTGATGCTTTGTATTATTCTCTCGTCTTCTTGTGAAAAGTGTGATGCTTTGTATTATTCTCTCGTCTTCTTGTGAAAAGTGTGATGCTTTGTATTATTCTCTCGTCTTCTTGTGAAAAGTGTGATGCTTTGTATTATTCTCTCGTCTTCTTGTGAAAAGTGTGATGCTTTGTATTATTCTCTCGTCTTCTTGTGAAAAGTGTGATGCTTTGTATTATTCTCTCGTCTTCTTGTGAAAAGTGTGATGCTTTGTATTATTCTCTCGTCTTCTTGTGAAAAGTGTGATGCTTTGTATTATTCTCTCGTCTTCTTGTGAAAAGTGTGATGCTTTGTATTATTCTCTCGTCTTCTTGTGAAAAGTGTGATGCTTTGTATTATTCTCTCGTCTTCTTGTGAAAAGTGTGATGCTTTGTATTATTCTCTCGTCTTCTTGTGAAAAGTGTGATGTTTGGTATTATTCTCTCGTCTTCTTGTGAAAAGTGTGATGTTTGGTATTATTCTCTCGTCTTCTTGTGAAAAGTGTGATGTTTGGTATTATTCTCTCGTCTTCTTGTGAAAAGTGTGATGTTTGGTATTATTCTCTCGTCTTCTTGTGAAAAGTGTGATGTTTGGTATTATTCTCTCGTCTTCTTGTGAAAAGTGTGATGTTTGGTATTATTCTCTCGTCTTCTTGTGAAAAGTGTGATGTTTGGTATTATTCTCTCGTCTTCTTGTGAAAAGTGTGATGTTTGGTATTATTCTCTCGTCTTCTTGTGAAAAGTGTGATGTTTTGTATTATTCTCTCGTCTTCTTGTGAAAAGTGTGATGTTTGGTATTATTCTCTCGTCTTCTTGTGAAAAGTGTGATGTCTTCTTGTGAAAAGTTTGTATTATTCTCTCGTCTTCTTGTGAAAAGTGTGATGCTTTTGTATTATTCTCTCGTCTTCTTGTGAAAAGTGTGATGCTTTGTATTATTCTCTCGTCTTCTTGTGAAAAGTGTGATGCTTTGTATTATTCTCTCGTCTTCTTGTGAAAAGTGTGATGCTTTGTATTATTCTCTCGTCTTCTTGTGAAAAGTGTGATGTTTGGTATTATTCTCTCGTCTTCTTGTGAAAAGTGTGATGCTTTGTATTATTCTCTCGTCTTCTTGTGAAAAGTGTGATGCTTTGTATTATTCTCTCGTCTTCTTGTGAAAAGTGTGATGCTTTGTATTATTCTCTCGTCTTCTTGTGAAAAGTGTGATGCTTTGTATTATTCTCTCGTCTTCTTGTGAAAAGTGTGATGCTTTGTATTATTCTCTCGTCTTCTTGTGAAAAGTGTGATGCTTTGTATTATTCTCTCGTCTTCTTGTGAAAAGTGTGATGCTTTGTATTATTCTCTCGTCTTCTTGTGAAAAGTGTGATGCTTTGTATTATTCTCTCGTCTTCTTGTGAAAAGTGTGATGCTTTGTATTATTCTCTCGTCTTCTTGTGAAAAGTGTGATGCTTTGTATTATTCTCTCGTCTTCTTGTGAAAAGTGTGATGCTTTGTATTATTCTCTCGTCTTCTTGTGAAAAGTGTGATGTTTTGTATTATTCTCTCGTCTTCTTGTGAAAAGTGTGATGCTTTGTATTATTCTCTCGTCTTCTTGTGAAAAGTGTGATGTTTGGTATTATTCTCTCGTCTTCTTGTGAAAAGTGTGATGTTTGGTATTATTCTCTCGTCTTCTTGTGAAAAGTGTGATGTTTGGTATTATTCTCTCGTCTTCTTGTGAAAAGTGTGATGTTTGGTATTATTCTCTCGTCTTCTTGTGAAAAGTGTGATGTTTGGTATTATTCTCTCGTCTTCTTGTGAAAAGTGTGATGTTTGTATTATTCTCTCGTCTTCTTGTGAAAAGTGTGATGCTTTGTATTATTCTCTCGTCTTCTTGTGAAAAGTGTGATGCTTTGTATTATTCTCTCGTCTTCTTGTGAAAAGTGTGATGCTTTGTATTATTCTCTCGTCTTCTTGTGAAAAGTGTGATGCTTTGTATTATTCTCTCGTCTTCTTGTGAAAAGTGTGATGTTTTGTATTATTCTCTCGTCTTCTTGTGAAAAGTGTGATGCTTTGTATTATTCTCTCGTCTTCTTGTGAAAAGTGTGATGCTTTGTATTATTCTCTCGTCTTCTTGTGAAAAGTGTGATGCTTTGTATTATTCTCTCGTCTTCTTGTGAAAAGTGTGATGCTTTGTATTATTCTCTCGTCTTCTTGTGAAAAGTGTGATGCTTTGTATTATTCTCTCGTCTTCTTGTGAAAAGTGTGATGCTTTGTATTATTCTCTCGTCTTCTTGTGAAAAGTGTGATGCTTTGTATTATTCTCTCGTCTTCTTGTGAAAAGTGTGATGCTTTGTATTATTCTCTCGTCTTCTTGTGAAAAGTGTGATGCTTTGTATTATTCTCTCGTCTTCTTGTGAAAAGTGTGATGTTTGGTATTATTCTCTCGTCTTCTTGTGAAAAGTGTGATGTTTGGTATTATTCTCTCGTCTTCTTGTGAAAAGTGTGATGTTTGGTATTATTCTCTCGTCTTCTTGTGAAAAGTGTGATGTTTGGTATTATTCTCTCGTCTTCTTGTGAAAAGTGTGATGTTTGGTATTATTCTCTCGTCTTCTTGTGAAAAGTGTGAATTATTCTCTCGTCTTCTTGTGAAAAGTGTGATGTTTGGTATTATTCTCTCGTCTTCTTGTGAAAAGTGTGATGCTTTGTATTATTCTCTCGTCTTCTTGTGAAAAGTGTGATGCTTTGTATTATTCTCTCGTCTTCTTGTGAAAAGTGTGATGCTTTGTATTATTCTCTCGTCTTCTTGTGAAAAGTGTGATGCTTTGTATTATTCTCTCGTCTTCTTGTGAAAAGTGTGATGCTTTGTATTATTCTCTCGTCTTCTTGTGAAAAGTGTGATGCTTTGTATTATTCTCTCGTCTTCTTGTGAAAAGTGTGATGCTTTGTATTATTCTCTCGTCTTCTTGTGAAAAGTGTGATGCTTTGTATTATTCTCTCGTCTTCTTGTGAAAAGTGTGATGTTTGGTATTATTCTCTCGTCTTCTTGTGAAAAGTGTGATGTTTGGTATTATTCTCTCGTCTTCTTGTGAAAAGTGTGATGTTTGTATTATTCTCTCGTCTTCTTGTGAAAAGTGTGATGTTTGGTATTATTCTCTCGTCTTCTTGTGAAAAGTGTGATGTTTGGTATTATTCTTCTCTCGTCTCGTCTTCTTGAAAAGTGTGATGTTTGGTATTATTCTCTCGTCTTCTTGTGAAAAGTGTGATGTTTGTATTATTCTCTCGTCTTCTTGTGAAAAGTGTGATGTTTGGTATTATTCTCTCGTCTTCTTGTGAAAAGTGTGATGCTTTGTATTATTCTCTCGTCTTCTTGTGAAAAGTGTGATGCTTTGTATTATTCTCTCGTCTTCTTGTGAAAAGTGTGATGCTTTGTATTATTCTCTCGTCTTCTTGTGAAAAGTGTGATGCTTTGTATTATTCTCTCGTCTTCTTGTGAAAAGTGTGATGCTTTGTATTATTCTCTCGTCTTCTTGTGAAAAGTGTGATGCTTTGTATTATTCTCTCGTCTTCTTGTGAAAAGTGTGATGCTTTGTATTATTCTCTCGTCTTCTTGTGAAAAGTGTGATGTTTTGTATTATTCTCTCGTCTTCTTGTGAAAAGTGTGATGTTTGGTATTATTCTCTCGTCTTCTTGTGAAAAGTGTGATGTTTGGTATTATTCTCTCGTCTTCTTGTGAAAAGTGTGATGTTTGGTATTATTCTCTCGTCTTCTTGTGAAAAGTGTGATGTTTGGTATTATTCTCTCGTCTTCTTGTGAAAAGTGTGATGTTTGGTATTATTCTCTCGTCTTCTTGTGAAAAGTGTGATGTTTGGTATTATTCTCTCGTCTTCTTGTGAAAAGTGTGATGTTTTGTATTATTCTCTCGTCTTCTTGTGAAAAGTGTGATGCTTTGTATTATTCTCTCGTCTTCTTGTGAAAAGTGTGATGCTTTGTATTATTCTCTCGTCTTCTTGTGAAAAGTGTGATGCTTTGTATTATTCTCTCGTCTTCTTGTGAAAAGTGTGATGCTTTGTATTATTCTCTCGTCTTCTTGTGAAAAGTGTGATGCTTTGTATTATTCTCTCGTCTTCTTGTGAAAAGTGTGATGCTTTGTATTATTCTCTCGTCTTCTTGTGAAAAGTGTGATGTTTTGTATTATTCTCTCGTCTTCTTGTGAAAAGTGTGATGTTTGGTATTATTCTCTCGTCTTCTTGTGAAAAGTGTGATGCTTTGTATTATTCTCTCGTCTTCTTGTGAAAAGTGTGATGTTTTGTATTATTCTCTCGTCTTCTTGTGAAAAGTGTGATGCTTTGTATTATTCTCTCGTCTTCTTGTGAAAAGTGTGATGCTTTGTATTATTCTCTCGTCTTCTTGTGAAAAGTGTGATGCTTTGTATTATTCTCTCGTCTTCTTGTGAAAAGTGTGATGCTTTGTATTATTCTCTCGTCTTCTTGTGAAAAGTGTGATGCTTTGTATTATTCTCTCGTCTTCTTGTGAAAAGTGTGATGCTTTGTATTATTCTCTCGTCTTCTTGTGAAAAGTGTGATGCTTTGTATTATTCTCTCGTCTTCTTGTGAAAAGTGTGATGTTTGGTATTATTCTCTCGTCTTCTTGTGAAAAGTGTGATGCTTTGTATTATTCTCTCGTCTTCTTGTGAAAAGTGTGATGCTTTGTATTATTCTCTCGTCTTCTTGTGAAAAGTGTGATGTTTGGTATTATTCTCTCGTCTTCTTGTGAAAAGTGTGATGTTTGGTATTATTCTCTCGTCTTCTTGTGAAAAGTGTGATGTTTGGTATTATTCTCTCGTCTTCTTGTGAAAAGTGTGATGTTTGGTATTATTCTCTCGTCTTCTTGTGAAAAGTGTGATGTTTGGTATTATTCTCTCGTCTTCTTGTGAAAAGTGTGATGTTTGGTATTATTCTCTCGTCTTCTTGTGAAAAGTGTGATGTTTGTATTATTCTCTCGTCTTCTTGTGAAAAGTGTGATGTTTGGTATTATTCTCTCGTCTTCTTGTGAAAAGTGTGATGTTTGGTATTATTCTCTCGTCTTCTTGTGAAAAGTGTGATGTTTGGTATTATTCTCTCGTCTTCTTGTGAAAAGTGTGATGCTTTGTATTATTCTCTCGTCTTCTTGTGAAAAGTGTGATGCTTTGTATTATTCTCTCGTCTTCTTGTGAAAAGTGTGATGCTTTGTATTATTCTCTCGTCTTCTTGTGAAAAGTGTGATGCTTTGTATTATTCTCTCGTCTTCTTGTGAAAAGTGTGATGCTTTGTATTATTCTCTCGTCTTCTTGTGAAAAGTGTGATGTTTGGTATTATTCTCTCGTCTTCTTGTGAAAAGTGTGATGTTTGGTATTATTCTCTCGTCTTCTTGTGAAAAGTGTGATGTTTTGTATTATTCTCTCGTCTTCTTGTGAAAAGTGTGATGTTTGGTATTATTCTCTCGTCTTCTTGTGAAAAGTGTGATGCTTTGTATTATTCTCTCGTCTTCTTGTGAAAAGTGTGATGCTTTGTATTATTCTCTCGTCTTCTTGTGAAAAGTGTGATGCTTTGTATTATTCTCTCGTCTTCTTGTGAAAAGTGTGATGCTTTGTATTATTCTCTCGTCTTCTTGTGAAAAGTGTGATGCTTTGTATTATTCTCTCGTCTTCTTGTGAAAAGTGTGATGCTTTGTATTATTCTCTCGTCTTCTTGTGAAAAGTGTGATGCTTTGTATTATTCTCTCGTCTTCTTGTGAAAAGTGTGATGCTTTGTATTATTCTCTCGTCTTCTTGTGAAAAGTGTGATGCTTTGTATTATTCTCTCGTCTTCTTGTGAAAAGTGTGATGTTTTGTATTATTCTCTCGTCTTCTTGTGAAAAGTGTGATGTTTGTATTATTCTCTCGTCTTCTTGTGAAAAGTGTGATGTTTGGTATTATTCTCTCGTCTTCTTGTGAAAAGTGTGATGCTTTGTATTATTCTCTCGTCTTCTTGTGAAAAGTGTGATGCTTTGTATTATTCTCTCGTCTTCTTGTGAAAAGTGTGATGCTTTGTATTATTCTCTCGTCTTCTTGTGAAAAGTGTGATGCTTTGTATTATTCTCTCGTCTTCTTGTGAAAAGTGTGATGCTTTGTATTATTCTCTCGTCTTCTTGTGAAAAGTGTGATGCTTTGTATTATTCTCTCGTCTTCTTGTGAAAAGTGTGATGCTTTGTATTATTCTCTCGTCTTCTTGTGAAAAGTGTGATGCTTTGTATTATTCTCTCGTCTTCTTGTGAAAAGTGTGATGCTTTGTATTATTCTCTCGTCTTCTTGTGAAAAGTGTGATGCTTTGTATTATTCTCTCGTCTTCTTGTGAAAAGTGTGATGTTTGGTATTATTCTCTCGTCTTCTTGTGAAAAGTGTGATGTTTGGTATTATTCTCTCGTCTTCTTGTGAAAAGTGTGATGTTTGTATTATTCTCTCGTCTTCTTGTGAAAAGTGTGATGTTTGGTATTATTCTCTCGTCTTCTTGTGAAAAGTGTGATGTTTGGTATTATTCTCTCGTCTTCTTGTGAAAAGTGTGATGTTTTGTATTATTCTCTCGTCTTCTTGTGAAAAGTGTGATGTTTGGTATTATTCTCTCGTCTTCTTGTGAAAAGTGTGATGTTTGGTATTATTCTCTCGTCTTCTTGTGAAAAGTGTGATGCTTTGTATTATTCTCTCGTCTTCTTGTGAAAAGTGTGATGCTTTGTATTATTCTCTCGTCTTCTTGTGAAAAGTGTGATGCTTTGTATTATTCTCTCGTCTTCTTGTGAAAAGTGTGATGCTTTGTATTATTCTCTCGTCTTCTTGTGAAAAGTGTGATGCTTTGTATTATTCTCTCGTCTTCTTGTGAAAAGTGTGATGCTTTGTATTATTCTCTCGTCTTCTTGTGAAAAGTGTGATGCTTTGTATTATTCTCTCGTCTTCTTGTGAAAAGTGTGATGCTTTGTATTATTCTCTCGTCTTCTTGTGAAAAGTGTGATGCTTTGTATTATTCTCTCGTCTTCTTGTGAAAAGTGTGATGTTTGGTATTATTCTCTCGTCTTCTTGTGAAAAGTGTGATGTTTGGTATTATTCTCTCGTCTTCTTGTGAAAAGTGTGATGTTTGGTATTATTCTCTCGTCTTCTTGTGAAAAGTGTGATGTTTGGTATTATTCTCTCGTCTTCTTGTGAAAAGTGTGATGTTTGGTATTATTCTCTCGTCTTCTTGTGAAAAGTGTGATGTTTGGTATTATTCTCTCGTCTTCTTGTGAAAAGTGTGATGTTTTGTATTATTCTCTCGTCTTCTTGTGAAAAGTGTGATGTTTGGTATTATTCTCTCGTCTTCTTGTGAAAAGTGTGATGTTTGGTATTATTCTCTCGTCTTCTTGTGAAAAGTGTGATGTTTGGTATTATTCTCTCGTCTTCTTGTGAAAAGTGTGATGTTTGTATTATTCTCTCGTCTTCTTGTGAAAAGTGTGATGTTTGTATTATTCTCTCGTCTTCTTGTGAAAAGTGTGATGTTTTGTATTATTCTCTCGTCTTCTTGTGAAAAGTGTGATGCTTTGTATTATTCTCTCGTCTTCTTGTGAAAAGTGTGATGTTTGGTATTATTCTCTCGTCTTCTTGTGAAAAGTGTGATGTTTGGTATTATTCTCTCGTCTTCTTGTGAAAAGTGTGATGTTTGGTATTATTCTCTCGTCTTCTTGTGAAAAGTGTGATGCTTTGTATTATTCTCTCGTCTTCTTGTGAAAAGTGTGATGCTTTGTATTATTCTCTCGTCTTCTTGTGAAAAGTGTGATGCTTTGTATTATTCTCTCGTCTTCTTGTGAAAAGTGTGATGCTTTGTATTATTCTCTCGTCTTCTTGTGAAAAGTGTGATGCTTTGTATTATTCTCTCGTCTTCTTGTGAAAAGTGTGATGCTTTGTATTATTCTCTCGTCTTCTTGTGAAAAGTGTGATGCTTTGTATTATTCTCTCGTCTTCTTGTGAAAAGTGTGATGCTTTGTATTATTCTCTCGTCTTCTTGTGAAAAGTGTGATGCTTTGTATTATTCTCTCGTCTTCTTGTGAAAAGTGTGATGTTTGGTATTATTCTCTCGTCTTCTTGTGAAAAGTGTGATGTTTGGTATTATTCTCTCGTCTTCTTGTGAAAAGTGTGATGTTTTGTATTATTCTCTCGTCTTCTTGTGAAAAGTGTGATGCTTTGTATTATTCTCTCGTCTTCTTGTGAAAAGTGTGATGCTTTGTATTATTCTCTCGTCTTCTTGTGAAAAGTGTGATGCTTTGTATTATTCTCTCGTCTTCTTGTGAAAAGTGTGATGCTTTGTATTATTCTCTCGTCTTCTTGTGAAAAGTGTGATGCTTTGTATTATTCTCTCGTCTTCTTGTGAAAAGTGTGATGCTTTGTATTATTCTCTCGTCTTCTTGTGAAAAGTGTGATGCTTTGTATTATTCTCTCGTCTTCTTGTGAAAAGTGTGATGCTTTGTATTATTCTCTCGTCTTCTTGTGAAAAGTGTGATGCTTTGTATTATTCTCTCGTCTTCTTGTGAAAAGTGTGATGTTTTGTATTATTCTCTCGTCTTCTTGTGAAAAGTGTGATGTTTGGTATTATTCTCTCGTCTTCTTGTGAAAAGTGTGATGTTTGGTATTATTCTCTCGTCTTCTTGTGAAAAGTGTGATGTTTGGTATTATTCTCTCGTCTTCTTGTGAAAAGTGTGATGTTTGGTATTATTCTCTCGTCTTCTTGTGAAAAGTGTGATGTTTGGTATTATTCTCTCGTCTTCTTGTGAAAAGTGTGATGTTTTGTATTATTCTCTCGTCTTCTTGTGAAAAGTGTGATGCTTTGTATTATTCTCTCGTCTTCTTGTGAAAAGTGTGATGCTTTGTATTATTCTCTCGTCTTCTTGTGAAAAGTGTGATGCTTTGTATTATTCTCTCGTCTTCTTGTGAAAAGTGTGATGCTTTGTATTATTCTCTCGTCTTCTTGTGAAAAGTGTGATGCTTTGTATTATTCTCTCGTCTTCTTGTGAAAAGTGTGATGCTTTGTATTATTCTCTCGTCTTCTTGTGAAAAGTGTGATGCTTTGTATTATTCTCTCGTCTTCTTGTGAAAAGTGTGATGCTTTGTATTATTCTCTCGTCTTCTTGTGAAAAGTGTGATGCTTTGTATTATTCTCTCGTCTTCTTGTGAAAAGTGTGATGCTTTGTATTATTCTCTCGTCTTCTTGTGAAAAGTGTGATGCTTTGTATTATTCTCTCGTCTTCTTGTGAAAAGTGTGATGCTTTGTATTATTCTCTCGTCTTCTTGTGAAAAGTGTGATGCTTTGTATTATTCTCTCGTCTTCTTGTGAAAAGTGTGATGCTTTGTATTATTCTCTCGTCTTCTTGTGAAAAGTGTGATGTTTGGTATTATTCTCTCGTCTTCTTGTGAAAAGTGTGATGTTTGGTATTATTCTCTCGTCTTCTTGTGAAAAGTGTGATGTTTGGTATTATTCTCTCGTCTTCTTGTGAAAAGTGTGATGTTTGGTATTATTCTCTCGTCTTCTTGTGAAAAGTGTGATGTTTGGTATTATTCTCTCGTCTTCTTGTGAAAAGTGTGATGTTTGGTATTATTCTCTCGTCTTCTTGTGAAAAGTGTGATGCTTTGTATTATTCTCTCGTCTTCTTGTGAAAAGTGTGATGTTTTGTATTATTCTCTCGTCTTCTTGTGAAAAGTGTGATGTTTGGTATTATTCTCTCGTCTTCTTGTGAAAAGTGTGATGTTTGGTATTATTCTCTCGTCTTCTTGTGAAAAGTGTGATGTTTGGTATTATTCTCTCGTCTTCTTGTGAAAAGTGTGATGTTTTGTATTATTCTCTCGTCTTCTTGTGAAAAGTGTGATGCTTTGTATTATTCTCTCGTCTTCTTGTGAAAAGTGTGATGCTTTGTATTATTCTCTCGTCTTCTTGTGAAAAGTGTGATGTTTTGTATTATTCTCTCGTCTTCTTGTGAAAAGTGTGATGCTTTGTATTATTCTCTCGTCTTCTTGTGAAAAGTGTGATGTTTTGTATTATTCTCTCGTCTTCTTGTGAAAAGTGTGATGCTTTGTATTATTCTCTCGTCTTCTTGTGAAAAGTGTGATGCTTTGTATTATTCTCTCGTCTTCTTGTGAAAAGTGTGATGCTTTGTATTATTCTCTCGTCTTCTTGTGAAAAGTGTGATGCTTTGTATTATTCTCTCGTCTTCTTGTGAAAAGTGTGATGCTTTGTATTATTCTCTCGTCTTCTTGTGAAAAGTGTGATGTTTGGTATTATTCTCTCGTCTTCTTGTGAAAAGTGTGATGTTTGGTATTATTCTCTCGTCTTCTTGTGAAAAGTGTGATGCTTTGTATTATTCTCTCGTCTTCTTGTGAAAAGTGTGATGTTTGGTATTATTCTCTCGTCTTCTTGTGAAAAGTGTGATGTCTTCTTGTGAAAAGTGTTGCTTTGTATTATTCTCTCGTCTTCTTGTGAAAAGTGTGATGCTTTGTATTATTCTCTCGTCTTCTTGTGAAAAGTGTGATGCTTTGTATTATTCTCTCGTCTTCTTGTGAAAAGTGTGATGCTTTGTATTATTCTCTCGTCTTCTTGTGAAAAGTGTGATGCTTTGTATTATTCTCTCGTCTTCTTGTGAAAAGTGTGATGCTTTGTATTATTCTCTCGTCTTCTTGTGAAAAGTGTGATGCTTTGTATTATTCTCTCGTCTTCTTGTGAAAAGTGTGATGCTTTGTATTATTCTCTCGTCTTCTTGTGAAAAGTGTGATGTTTGGTATTATTCTCTCGTCTTCTTGTGAAAAGTGTGATGTTTGGTATTATTCTCTCGTCTTCTTGTGAAAAGTGTGATGTTTGGTATTATTCTCTCGTCTTCTTGTGAAAAGTGTGATGTTTGGTATTATTCTCTCGTCTTCTTGTGAAAAGTGTGATGTTTGGTATTATTCTCTCGTCTTCTTGTGAAAAGTGTGATGTTTGGTATTATTCTCTCGTCTTCTTGTGAAAAGTGTGATGTTTGGTATTATTCTCTCGTCTTCTTGTGAAAAGTGTGATGTTTGTATTATTCTCTCGTCTTCTTGTGAAAAGTGTGATGTTTGGTATTATTCTCTCGTCTTCTTGTGAAAAGTGTGATGTTTGGTATTATTCTCTCGTCTTCTTGTGAAAAGTGTGATGTTTGGTATTATTCTCTCGTCTTCTTGTGAAAAGTGTGATGCTTTGTATTATTCTCTCGTCTTCTTGTGAAAAGTGTGATGCTTTGTATTATTCTCTCGTCTTCTTGTGAAAAGTGTGATGCTTTGTATTATTCTCTCGTCTTCTTGTGAAAAGTGTGATGCTTTGTATTATTCTCTCGTCTTCTTGTGAAAAGTGTGATGCTTTGTATTATTCTCTCGTCTTCTTGTGAAAAGTGTGATGCTTTGTATTATTCTCTCGTCTTCTTGTGAAAAGTGTGATGCTTTGTATTATTCTCTCGTCTTCTTGTGAAAAGTGTGATGCTTTGTATTATTCTCTCGTCTTCTTGTGAAAAGTGTGATGTCTTCTTTTGTATTATTCTCTCGTCTTCTTGTGAAAAGTGTGATGTTTGTATTATTCTCTCGTCTTCTTGTGAAAAGTGTGATGTTTTGTATTATTCTCTCGTCTTCTTGTGAAAAGTGTGATGTTTGGTATTATTCTCTCGTCTTCTTGTGAAAAGTGTGATGTTTGGTATTATTCTCTCGTCTTCTTGTGAAAAGTGTGATGTTTGGTATTATTCTCTCGTCTTCTTGTGAAAAGTGTGATGTTTTGTATTATTCTCTCGTCTTCTTGTGAAAAGTGTGATGTTTGGTATTATTCTCTCGTCTTCTTGTGAAAAGTGTGATGTTTGGTATTATTCTCTCGTCTTCTTGTGAAAAGTGTGATGCTTTGTATTATTCTCTCGTCTTCTTGTGAAAAGTGTGATGCTTTGTATTATTCTCTCGTCTTCTTGTGAAAAGTGTGATGCTTTGTATTATTCTCTCGTCTTCTTGTGAAAAGTGTGATGCTTTGTATTATTCTCTCGTCTTCTTGTGAAAAGTGTGATGTTTGTATTATTCTCTCGTCTTCTTGTGAAAAGTGTGATGCTTTGTATTATTCTCTCGTCTTCTTGTGAAAAGTGTGATGCTTTGTATTATTCTCTCGTCTTCTTGTGAAAAGTGTGATGTTTGGTATTATTCTCTCGTCTTCTTGTGAAAAGTGTGATGTTTGGTATTATTCTCTCGTCTTCTTGTGAAAAGTGTGATGCTTTGTATTATTCTCTCGTCTTCTTGTGAAAAGTGTGATGCTTTGTATTATTCTCTCGTCTTCTTGTGAAAAGTGTGATGCTTTGTATTATTCTCTCGTCTTCTTGTGAAAAGTGTGATGCTTTGTATTATTCTCTCGTCTTCTTGTGAAAAGTGTGATGCTTTGTATTATTCTCTCGTCTTCTTGTGAAAAGTGTGATGCTTTGTATTATTCTCTCGTCTTCTTGTGAAAAGTGTGATGCTTTGTATTATTCTCTCGTCTTCTTGTGAAAAGTGTGATGCTTTGTATTATTCTCTCGTCTTCTTGTGAAAAGTGTGATGCTTTGTATTATTCTCTCGTCTTCTTGTGAAAAGTGTGATGCTTTGTATTATTCTCTCGTCTTCTTGTGAAAAGTGTGATGCTTTGTATTATTCTCTCGTCTTCTTGTGAAAAGTGTGATGTTTTGTATTATTCTCTCGTCTTCTTGTGAAAAGTGTGATGTTTGGTATTATTCTCTCGTCTTCTTGTGAAAAGTGTGATGTTTGGTATTATTCTCTCGTCTTCTTGTGAAAAGTGTGATGTTTGGTATTATTCTCTCGTCTTCTTGTGAAAAGTGTGATGCTTTGTATTATTCTCTCGTCTTCTTGTGAAAAGTGTGATGTTTGGTATTATTCTCTCGTCTTCTTGTGAAAAGTGTGATGCTTTGTATTATTCTCTCGTCTTCTTGTGAAAAGTGTGATGCTTTGTATTATTCTCTCGTCTTCTTGTGAAAAGTGTGATGCTTTGTATTATTCTCTCGTCTTCTTGTGAAAAGTGTGATGCTTTGTATTATTCTCTCGTCTTCTTGTGAAAAGTGTGATGCTTTGTATTATTCTCTCGTCTTCTTGTGAAAAGTGTGATGCTTTGTATTATTCTCTCGTCTTCTTGTGAAAAGTGTGATGCTTTGTATTATTCTCTCGTCTTCTTGTGAAAAGTGTGATGCTTTGTATTATTCTCTCGTCTTCTTGTGAAAAGTGTGATGTTTGGTATTATTCTCTCGTCTTCTTGTGAAAAGTGTGATGTTTGGTATTATTCTCTCGTCTTCTTGTGAAAAGTGTGATGTTTGGTATTATTCTCTCGTCTTCTTGTGAAAAGTGTGATGTTTGGTATTATTCTCTCGTCTTCTTGTGAAAAGTGTGATGTTTGGTATTATTCTCTCGTCTTCTTGTGAAAAGTGTGATGTTTGGTATTATTCTCTCGTCTTCTTGTGAAAAGTGTGATGTTTGGTATTATTCTCTCGTCTTCTTGTGAAAAGTGTGATGTTTGGTATTATTCTCTCGTCTTCTTGTGAAAAGTGTGATGTTTGGTATTATTCTCTCGTCTTCTTGTGAAAAGTGTGATGTTTGGTATTATTCTCTCGTCTTCTTGTGAAAAGTGTGATGTTTGGTATTATTCTCTCGTCTTCTTGTGAAAAGTGTGATGCTTTGTATTATTCTCTCGTCTTCTTGTGAAAAGTGTGATGCTTTGTATTATTCTCTCGTCTTCTTGTGAAAAGTGTGATGCTTTGTATTATTCTCTCGTCTTCTTGTGAAAAGTGTGATGCTTTGTATTATTCTCTCGTCTTCTTGTGAAAAGTGTGATGCTTTGTATTATTCTCTCGTCTTCTTGTGAAAAGTGTGATGCTTTGTATTATTCTCTCGTCTTCTTGTGAAAAGTGTGATGCTTTGTATTATTCTCTCGTCTTCTTGTGAAAAGTGTGATGCTTTGTATTATTCTCTCGTCTTCTTGTGAAAAGTGTGATGTTTGGTATTATTCTCTCGTCTTCTTGTGAAAAGTGTGATGTTTGGTATTATTCTCTCGTCTTCTTGTGAAAAGTGTGATGTTTGTATTATTCTCTCGTCTTCTTGTGAAAAGTGTGATGTTTGGTATTATTCTCTCGTCTTCTTGTGAAAAGTGTGATGTTTGGTATTATTCTCTCGTCTTCTTGTGAAAAGTGTGATGTTTTGTATTATTCTCTCGTCTTCTTGTGAAAAGTGTGATGTTTTGTATTATTCTCTCGTCTTCTTGTGAAAAGTGTGATGTTTGGTATTATTCTCTCGTCTTCTTGTGAAAAGTGTGATGTTTTGTATTATTCTCTCGTCTTCTTGTGAAAAGTGTGATGCTTTGTATTATTCTCTCGTCTTCTTGTGAAAAGTGTGATGCTTTGTATTATTCTCTCGTCTTCTTGTGAAAAGTGTGATGCTTTGTATTATTCTCTCGTCTTCTTGTGAAAAGTGTGATGCTTTGTATTATTCTCTCGTCTTCTTGTGAAAAGTGTGATGCTTTGTATTATTCTCTCGTCTTCTTGTGAAAAGTGTGATGCTTTGTATTATTCTCTCGTCTTCTTGTGAAAAGTGTGATGCTTTGTATTATTCTCTCGTCTTCTTGTGAAAAGTGTGATGCTTTGTATTATTCTCTCGTCTTCTTGTGAAAAGTGTGATGCTTTGTATTATTCTCTCGTCTTCTTGTGAAAAGTGTGATGCTTTGTATTATTCTCTCGTCTTCTTGTGAAAAGTGTGATGCTTTGTATTATTCTCTCGTCTTCTTGTGAAAAGTGTGATGCTTTGTATTATTCTCTCGTCTTCTTGTGAAAAGTGTGATGTTTGTATTATTCTCTCGTCTTCTTGTGAAAAGTGTGATGTTTGTATTATTCTCTCGTCTTCTTGTGAAAAGTGTGATGTTTGGTATTATTCTCTCGTCTTCTTGTGAAAAGTGTGATGTTTGGTATTATTCTCTCGTCTTCTTGTGAAAAGTGTGATGTTTGGTATTATTCTCTCGTCTTCTTGTGAAAAGTGTGATGTTTGGTATTATTCTCTCGTCTTCTTGTGAAAAGTGTGATGTTTGGTATTATTCTCTCGTCTTCTTGTGAAAAGTGTGATGTTTGGTATTATTCTCTCGTCTTCTTGTGAAAAGTGTGATGTTTGGTATTATTCTCTCGTCTTCTTGTGAAAAGTGTGATGTTTGGTATTATTCTCTCGTCTTCTTGTGAAAAGTGTGATGTTTGGTATTATTCTCTCGTCTTCTTGTGAAAAGTGTGATGCTTTGTATTATTCTCTCGTCTTCTTGTGAAAAGTGTGATGCTTTGTATTATTCTCTCGTCTTCTTGTGAAAAGTGTGATGCTTTGTATTATTCTCTCGTCTTCTTGTGAAAAGTGTGATGCTTTGTATTATTCTCTCGTCTTCTTGTGAAAAGTGTGATGCTTTGTATTATTCTCTCGTCTTCTTGTGAAAAGTGTGATGCTTTGTATTATTCTCTCGTCTTCTTGTGAAAAGTGTGATGTTTGGTATTATTCTCTCGTCTTCTTGTGAAAAGTGTGATGCTTTGTATTATTCTCTCGTCTTCTTGTGAAAAGTGTGATGTCTTCTTGTTGCTTTGTATTATTCTCTCGTCTTCTTGTGAAAAGTGTGATGCTTTGTATTATTCTCTCGTCTTCTTGTGAAAAGTGTGATGTTTGGTATTATTCTCTCGTCTTCTTGTGAAAAGTGTGATGCTTTGTATTATTCTCTCGTCTTCTTGTGAAAAGTGTGATGCTTTGTATTATTCTCTCGTCTTCTTGTGAAAAGTGTGATGCTTTGTATTATTCTCTCGTCTTCTTGTGAAAAGTGTGATGCTTTGTATTATTCTCTCGTCTTCTTGTGAAAAGTGTGATGCTTTGTATTATTCTCTCGTCTTCTTGTGAAAAGTGTGATGCTTTGTATTATTCTCTCGTCTTCTTGTGAAAAGTGTGATGCTTTGTATTATTCTCTCGTCTTCTTGTGAAAAGTGTGATGCTTTGTATTATTCTCTCGTCTTCTTGTGAAAAGTGTGATGCTTTGTATTATTCTCTCGTCTTCTTGTGAAAAGTGTGATGCTTTGTATTATTCTCTCGTCTTCTTGTGAAAAGTGTGATGCTTTGTATTATTCTCTCGTCTTCTTGTGAAAAGTGTGATGTTTGGTATTATTCTCTCGTCTTCTTGTGAAAAGTGTGATGTTTGGTATTATTCTCTCGTCTTCTTGTGAAAAGTGTGATGTTTGGTATTATTCTCTCGTCTTCTTGTGAAAAGTGTGATGTTTGGTATTATTCTCTCGTCTTCTTGTGAAAAGTGTGATGTTTGGTATTATTCTCTCGTCTTCTTGTGAAAAGTGTGATGTTTGGTATTATTCTCTCGTCTTCTTGTGAAAAGTGTGATGTTTGGTATTATTCTCTCGTCTTCTTGTGAAAAGTGTGATGTTTGGTATTATTCTCTCGTCTTCTTGTGAAAAGTGTGATGTTTGGTATTATTCTCTCGTCTTCTTGTGAAAAGTGTGATGTTTGGTATTATTCTCTCGTCTTCTTGTGAAAAGTGTGATGTTTTGTATTATTCTCTCGTCTTCTTGTGAAAAGTGTGATGCTTTGTATTATTCTCTCGTCTTCTTGTGAAAAGTGTGATGTTTTGTATTATTCTCTCGTCTTCTTGTGAAAAGTGTGATGCTTTGTATTATTCTCTCGTCTTCTTGTGAAAAGTGTGATGCTTTGTATTATTCTCTCGTCTTCTTGTGAAAAGTGTGATGCTTTGTATTATTCTCTCGTCTTCTTGTGAAAAGTGTGATGCTTTGTATTATTCTCTCGTCTTCTTGTGAAAAGTGTGATGCTTTGTATTATTCTCTCGTCTTCTTGTGAAAAGTGTGATGCTTTGTATTATTCTCTCGTCTTCTTGTGAAAAGTGTGATGTTTGGTATTATTCTCTCGTCTTCTTGTGAAAAGTGTGATGTTTTGTATTATTCTCTCGTCTTCTTGTGAAAAGTGTGATGTTTGGTATTATTCTCTCGTCTTCTTGTGAAAAGTGTGATGTTTGGTATTATTCTCTCGTCTTCTTGTGAAAAGTGTGATGTTTTGTATTATTCTCTCGTCTTCTTGTGAAAAGTGTGATGTTTGGTATTATTCTCTCGTCTTCTTGTGAAAAGTGTGATGTTTGGTATTATTCTCTCGTCTTCTTGTGAAAAGTGTGATGTTTGGTATTATTCTCTCGTCTTCTTGTGAAAAGTGTGATGCTTTGTATTATTCTCTCGTCTTCTTGTGAAAAGTGTGATGCTTTGTATTATTCTCTCGTCTTCTTGTGAAAAGTGTGATGCTTTGTATTATTCTCTCGTCTTCTTGTGAAAAGTGTGATGCTTTGTATTATTCTCTCGTCTTCTTGTGAAAAGTGTGATGCTTTGTATTATTCTCTCGTCTTCTTGTGAAAAGTGTGATGCTTTGTATTATTCTCTCGTCTTCTTGTGAAAAGTGTGATGCTTTGTATTATTCTCTCGTCTTCTTGTGAAAAGTGTGATGCTTTGTATTATTCTCTCGTCTTCTTGTGAAAAGTGTGATGCTTTGTATTATTCTCTCGTCTTCTTGTGAAAAGTGTGATGCTTTGTATTATTCTCTCGTCTTCTTGTGAAAAGTGTGATGTTTTTGTATTATTCTCTCGTCTTCTTGTGAAAAGTGTGATGTTTTGTATTATTCTCTCGTCTTCTTGTGAAAAGTGTGATGCTTTGTATTATTCTCTCGTCTTCTTGTGAAAAGTGTGATGCTTTGTATTATTCTCTCGTCTTCTTGTGAAAAGTGTGATGCTTTGTATTATTCTCTCGTCTTCTTGTGAAAAGTGTGATGCTTTGTATTATTCTCTCGTCTTCTTGTGAAAAGTGTGATGCTTTGTATTATTCTCTCGTCTTCTTGTGAAAAGTGTGATGCTTTGTATTATTCTCTCGTCTTCTTGTGAAAAGTGTGATGTTTGGTATTATTCTCTCGTCTTCTTGTGAAAAGTGTGATGTTTGGTATTATTCTCTCGTCTTCTTGTGAAAAGTGTGATGTTTGGTATTATTCTCTCGTCTTCTTGTGAAAAGTGTGATGTTTGTATTATTCTCTCGTCTTCTTGTGAAAAGTGTGATGTTTGGTATTATTCTCTCGTCTTCTTGTGAAAAGTGTGATGCTTTGTATTATTCTCTCGTCTTCTTGTGAAAAGTGTGATGTTTTGTATTATTCTCTCGTCTTCTTGTGAAAAGTGTGATGTTTGGTATTATTCTCTCGTCTTCTTGTGAAAAGTGTGATGTTTGGTATTATTCTCTCGTCTTCTTGTGAAAAGTGTGATGTTTGGTATTATTCTCTCGTCTTCTTGTGAAAAGTGTGATGCTTTGTATTATTCTCTCGTCTTCTTGTGAAAAGTGTGATGCTTTGTATTATTCTCTCGTCTTCTTGTGAAAAGTGTGATGCTTTGTATTATTCTCTCGTCTTCTTGTGAAAAGTGTGATGCTTTGTATTATTCTCTCGTCTTCTTGTGAAAAGTGTGATGCTTTGTATTATTCTCTCGTCTTCTTGTGAAAAGTGTGATGCTTTGTATTATTCTCTCGTCTTCTTGTGAAAAGTGTGATGCTTTGTATTATTCTCTCGTCTTCTTGTGAAAAGTGTGATGCTTTGTATTATTCTCTCGTCTTCTTGTGAAAAGTGTGATGTTTGGTATTATTCTCTCGTCTTCTTGTGAAAAGTGTGATGTTTGGTATTATTCTCTCGTCTTCTTGTGAAAAGTGTGATGTTTTGTATTATTCTCTCGTCTTCTTGTGAAAAGTGTGATGTTTGGTATTATTCTCTCGTCTTCTTGTGAAAAGTGTGATGTTTGGTATTATTCTCTCGTCTTCTTGTGAAAAGTGTGATGTTTGGTATTATTCTCTCGTCTTCTTGTGAAAAGTGTGATGTTTGGTATTATTCTCTCGTCTTCTTGTGAAAAGTGTGATGTTTGGTATTATTCTCTCGTCTTCTTGTGAAAAGTGTGATGTTTGGTATTATTCTCTCGTCTTCTTGTGAAAAGTGTGATGTTTGGTATTATTCTCTCGTCTTCTTGTGAAAAGTGTGATGTTTGGTATTATTCTCTCGTCTTCTTGTGAAAAGTGTGATGCTTTGTATTATTCTCTCGTCTTCTTGTGAAAAGTGTGATGTTTTGTATTATTCTCTCGTCTTCTTGTGAAAAGTGTGATGCTTTGTATTATTCTCTCGTCTTCTTGTGAAAAGTGTGATGCTTTGTATTATTCTCTCGTCTTCTTGTGAAAAGTGTGATGCTTTGTATTATTCTCTCGTCTTCTTGTGAAAAGTGTGATGCTTTGTATTATTCTCTCGTCTTCTTGTGAAAAGTGTGATGCTTTGGAAAAGTGTGATGCTTTGTATTATTCTCTCGTCTTCTTGTGAAAAGTGTGATGCTTTGTATTATTCTCTCGTCTTCTTGTGAAAAGTGTGATGCTTTGTATTATTCTCTCGTCTTCTTGTGAAAAGTGTGATGCTTTGTATTATTCTCTCGTCTTCTTGTGAAAAGTGTGATGCTTTGTATTATTCTCTCGTCTTCTTGTGAAAAGTGTGATGCTTTGTATTATTCTCTCGTCTTCTTGTGAAAAGTGTGATGCTTTGTATTATTCTCTCGTCTTCTTGTGAAAAGTGTGATGTTTTGTATTATTCTCTCGTCTTCTTGTGAAAAGTGTGATGTTTGGTATTATTCTCTCGTCTTCTTGTGAAAAGTGTGATGTTTGGTATTATTCTCTCGTCTTCTTGTGAAAAGTGTGATGCTTTGTATTATTCTCTCGTCTTCTTGTGAAAAGTGTGATGTTTGGTATTATTCTCTCGTCTTCTTGTGAAAAGTGTGATGTTTGGTATTATTCTCTCGTCTTCTTGTGAAAAGTGTGATGCTTTGTATTATTCTCTCGTCTTCTTGTGAAAAGTGTGATGCTTTGTATTATTCTCTCGTCTTCTTGTGAAAAGTGTGATGCTTTGTATTATTCTCTCGTCTTCTTGTGAAAAGTGTGATGCTTTGTATTATTCTCTCGTCTTCTTGTGAAAAGTGTGATGCTTTGTATTATTCTCTCGTCTTCTTGTGAAAAGTGTGATGCTTTGTATTATTCTCTCGTCTTCTTGTGAAAAGTGTGATGCTTTGTATTATTCTCTCGTCTTCTTGTGAAAAGTGTGATGCTTTGTATTATTCTCTCGTCTTCTTGTGAAAAGTGTGATGCTTTGTATTATTCTCTCGTCTTCTTGTGAAAAGTGTGATGTTTGGTATTATTCTCTCGTCTTCTTGTGAAAAGTGTGATGTTTGGTATTATTCTCTCGTCTTCTTGTGAAAAGTGTGATGTTTTGTATTATTCTCTCGTCTTCTTGTGAAAAGTGTGATGTTTTGTATTATTCTCTCGTCTTCTTGTGAAAAGTGTGATGTTTGGTATTATTCTCTCGTCTTCTTGTGAAAAGTGTGATGTTTGGTATTATTCTCTCGTCTTCTTGTGAAAAGTGTGATGTTTGGTATTATTCTCTCGTCTTCTTGTGAAAAGTGTGATGTTTGGTATTATTCTCTCGTCTTCTTGTGAAAAGTGTGATGTTTGGTATTATTCTCTCGTCTTCTTGTGAAAAGTGTGATGTTTGGTATTATTCTCTCGTCTTCTTGTGAAAAGTGTGATGTTTGGTATTATTCTCTCGTCTTCTTGTGAAAAGTGTGATGCTTTGTATTATTCTCTCGTCTTCTTGTGAAAAGTGTGATGCTTTGTATTATTCTCTCGTCTTCTTGTGAAAAGTGTGATGCTTTGTATTATTCTCTCGTCTTCTTGTGAAAAGTGTGATGCTTTGTATTATTCTCTCGTCTTCTTGTGAAAAGTGTGATGCTTTGTATTATTCTCTCGTCTTCTTGTGAAAAGTGTGATGCTTTGTATTATTCTCTCGTCTTCTTGTGAAAAGTGTGATGCTTTGTATTATTCTCTCGTCTTCTTGTGAAAAGTGTGATGCTTTGTATTATTCTCTCGTCTTCTTGTGAAAAGTGTGATGCTTTGTATTATTCTCTCGTCTTCTTGTGAAAAGTGTGATGTTTGGTATTATTCTCTCGTCTTCTTGTGAAAAGTGTGATGTTTGGTATTATTCTCTCGTCTTCTTGTGAAAAGTGTGATGTTTGGTATTATTCTCTCGTCTTCTTGTGAAAAGTGTGATGTTTGGTATTATTCTCTCGTCTTCTTGTGAAAAGTGTGATGTTTGGTATTATTCTCTCGTCTTCTTGTGAAAAGTGTGATGTTTGGTATTATTCTCTCGTCTTCTTGTGAAAAGTGTGATGTTTGGTATTATTCTCTCGTCTTCTTGTGAAAAGTGTGATGTTTGGTATTATTCTCTCGTCTTCTTGTGAAAAGTGTGATGTTTGTATTATTCTCTCGTCTTCTTGTGAAAAGTGTGATGTTTGGTATTATTCTCTCGTCTTCTTGTGAAAAGTGTGATGTTTGGTATTATTCTCTCGTCTTCTTGTGAAAAGTGTGATGCTTTGTATTATTCTCTCGTCTTCTTGTGAAAAGTGTGATGCTTTGTATTATTCTCTCGTCTTCTTGTGAAAAGTGTGATGCTTTGTATTATTCTCTCGTCTTCTTGTGAAAAGTGTGATGCTTTGTATTATTCTCTCGTCTTCTTGTGAAAAGTGTGATGCTTTGTATTATTCTCTCGTCTTCTTGTGAAAAGTGTGATGCTTTGTATTATTCTCTCGTCTTCTTGTGAAAAGTGTGATGCTTTGTATTATTCTCTCGTCTTCTTGTGAAAAGTGTGATGCTTTGTATTATTCTCTCGTCTTCTTGTGAAAAGTGTGATGCTTTGTATTATTCTCTCGTCTTCTTGTGAAAAGTGTGATGCTTTGTATTATTCTCTCGTCTTCTTGTGAAAAGTGTGATGTTTGGTATTATTCTCTCGTCTTCTTGTGAAAAGTGTGATGTTTGGTATTATTCTCTCGTCTTCTTGTGAAAAGTGTGATGCTTTGTATTATTCTCTCGTCTTCTTGTGAAAAGTGTGATGCTTTGGTATTATTCTCTCGTCTTCTTGTGAAAAGTGTGATGCTTTGGTATTATTCTCTCGTCTTCTTGTGAAAAGTGTGATGTTTGGTATTATTCTCTCGTCTTCTTGTGAAAAGTGTGATGCTTTGGTATTATTCTCTCGTCTTCTTGTGAAAAGTGTGATGCTTTGTATTATTCTCT